>NW_010416834.1:9258-10527 GCF_000710305.1 Buceros rhinoceros silvestris | reverse complement strand
AGCTCCGAGCTTCGCTTCCTCAGCTCCCCCGTATCTTTGCGGATGGTGGGATGGTTTGGGGGTTTTTTGGTAGAACTCTTTGAAACTCTAGAAGCTGCATGTGCATGTTGTTGGTTTGTGTTGTCTTCCCACCCCTATCCTGACCCCTCCAGGTCTGGAGTTCCCTTGGGGACCAAAACCCTTCAGTGAGGTTGTTGCTGGGCCTCTGCTAAGGAACAACGGCCAGACGCTAGACAGCAGCGCCCTGGAGGGTTCGCACGTTGGGGTCTATTTCTCTGCACACTGGGTGAGTAGTAGGTGCTTTGCAGAGCAGTTGGGGTCACTCTGGGGTGCTCTGGGGATCTCTTCAGCAACTCTGAGGAGCTTTGTGGGAGAATGAAGACCTCAGGCCAGCTGGTGTTGAAGCAGTTAAGAAGGTCCAGTCGCTCTGGAAGAAGCCGCAGCATTGCAGTGGCCCGTCATCCTCAGCTGGCCCTTCAGAAGGGGGAGCAGGGTCAGGCTTTAGAGATGGAAGAGGATTTGTTGACAACTTACAGGCTGTAAGCCCCGGCCACGTTCAGGGCTGCTACCTGGCAGTCCACCGAAAATGGGGACGCATCTGCCTGTCCATGGCTGCCTGGTCATCTGGACCTGCTGGGCGGGCTCTGGCCCTGTGGAGGATGTCGTTACCATGTGTTGTGTTTTGCAGTGCCCACCATGCCGAAGCCTGACGAGGGTCCTGGTGGAGTCCTACTGCAAGATCAAGGAGGCAGGACAGAAGTTCGAGATACTCTTTGTTAGTGCGGACAGGTGAGGAAATGCTGGGCAGGCAGAGCTGGCTGCCCCAGGCTGGGAAGCTCCCAGTGTTACTGGTTTGATTGCTGGGGGAAATTTGGGTTGGGGTAGAGCGGGTTGGCTCTGGTGGCACAAAGGCTGCCGGAGTCCTTTGCCCTCTGTCCCAGGACGCAGGGCACAGGGGGGTTGGCAAGGCCAGCGGTGGCTGAGCGCGGGCTCTGTGCAGGGAGCAGCTCTGTGTTGTGCTCTGCGGCTCGTGGGCTGAGGTCTGAAGGGTGCTCAAGCTGCTGCTGTCACCATGGGTTGGAATTCAGATCCCCCAGAGAGTCTGAAATATTTTATTAGGAAAAAAAGCACTGTGGACCCCTTCTTGAGGTACTGGGGGCTTTCAGTGTGCGGCTCTCCCCAGGCTGTGTCTGCTGGCAGCCCGCAGTGGGGGGCTTTGGCGGAAGGGATGAAAGGGCTTTACGGGCTGGGTGTTCAGGGAGAAGAGGG
>NW_010416834.1:4826-9133 GCF_000710305.1 Buceros rhinoceros silvestris | reverse complement strand
CCTCTGGATCCCATGCCCTGTTCCCCTTGCACAGGTCAGAGGACTCCTTCAAGCAGTATTTCAGCGAGATGCCCTGGGTAGCTGTGCCGTACGCCGACGAGGCCAGGCGGTCGCGCCTGAATCGACTCTATGGCATCCAAGGTAGGACAGGCCCCGCTGGCGCGCGGCGCTCCTTCCTCTCCTTTTGTTGAATACTTGCAGTGTCTCTTCGTGTTTAACTAAGCCAAGAAAACAGCGAGGCAAAGCACAATGCCCCAGGCAGAGCTGCTGCATGTTTCTGCTCTCCACAAACTCGCATTCCTACCACCTGCCAGGCAGGCTGTTAGTCGAAACAGGACTTCCATAAACAACCTAATTCTTCCTGGAAACTTGGAAGCTGTTTTTGGCTTGGACGTTTTTTGCATAATTACTGATTTATTTATTTTGTTTTTTTCTTGAAGGTTTAAATTTCATTTTCTCGCTGGTTTATGTAAAGCAAAGGCAGGCCGTCATTCTCTGCAGAGACCGAGGAAGATGGCATCTGGTTTCTGTTAGTGACATGACTTACAGAAGGGTGCGTGTTTGATGTAAACCATGGCTTTGCTTTTACTGTACGTGCCCGTGCCAGAATTCCAGCAGCCCCGGCTGCACGGAGGAGCAGGGGACAGACTCTTGTCTGTCTGGGCGGCTTCAAAGAGTCACAAAGACGACAAAAGCTCACAGCAGCCCTCCTGGGGTCTGGCACCTTATTCCTGCAGGGGACAAACTGCAGCCTAGAGGCGTGTGAGGTGACAAGCTTGCCAGGAGCTCTCGTGTACGCACATGGAG
Source organism: Buceros rhinoceros silvestris (assembly GCF_000710305.1). Lineage (NCBI taxonomy): Eukaryota > Metazoa > Chordata > Aves > Bucerotiformes > Bucerotidae > Buceros > Buceros rhinoceros. The sequence goes on along the minus strand of NW_010416834.1, from coordinate 8,326 downwards.
TTTCTCCTGGGGTTGAAGGGTCTTGCTGCAACATGCCTGTTTCTTACGTGTTTCCCTGTGGCATCTGTGAGTGGGCACAGCCTGGCAGAGGGTCAGAGCAATCTGCAGGGGAGGAAGAGCATTGCCAAAGGTGGACGAGGGCCTGGGAAGTGTGGCAGGAGAAATAATCCCTCCTTGGGGTCCTCTCTGAGCTCACCCTTCTGGGGTGAGCTCAGGTGCCATCGCTCTGCTGTTCCCTGACCTAAAACTAGGAATAACCATTCACCTGCTTTAAATAGCCATCAGTTTACTGCCTAATTACCTTCCCAGGAGGCAAGAGCTTTCCAGATTCATCTGTCATGTCCCCAGCCCGCTCACAGAGCTCTCCAGCGCTGGTTTCGGCTGAGTGCTGCGGGACTGCTGCCAGGTTCGCTGGGACTTTCTGTAAATAAGGTATCCAGCCACGGGTACATGAGCACCGGGCATGCTGTAGCCAGGGAAACAGCGACAACAGCTTTCCCTCTAACTCCAGCCACCGGCTCCTTAAATGTCTCTTCATTGTGTGCTGACCTGAAAATGTAAATATTTGCTGTTCCCCTGAGCTTCCTCTGCCAGCAAAGCTCCCACGTTACCCCCCGCATTTCAGCTGCTCTCCCGGGGCCGCTGACCCTGGGATGTGGGCAGGTTTGAGGGCAAACCTGTCTGCTGTCTGTTGTGGTTTTTCTGTAAAGCAGGAACATCTCCGCAAGGATGAACTGGGATTCCACAAAGTCACGTTGAAATCTGCACCCTGGGCAGGAGGCACGGCTCTCCCTCCCTCCTTCCCGCCCGGCCTTGCGAGGCTGGGCTGGGCTCCACTCCCCCACAGCGATCTGGGGTGGAGCAGGGTGCTGTGGGAGGGGTGCTGGGGCATCAAGAGACGAAGGAGGGGGCGGGAGGTGGACCCTAGTGCAGCTCCCAAGGGCTCCAGGTCGCTGTTGACCCCCATACAGGCAGCACCCCGGGATCCTCCCTGCAGACTTTGAGGTTTGCAGTCGGGTTTTCGCAGCGGGCGGCCGCGCCGGCTGTAGCAAACACTTCCTGCAAGCAGAGCTAGATGTGGGGGCTCAGCTCAGCGCCTCTGGGAGTTATTCCACCGAAGTGAGAAATCGGATGTGTGTAATGTGGCCTGCCTCTCCCCAGACGCGGGGCTCTGGTGCTGCCGAGCATCTCTGAAGCCCCCGTTGAGCTGCAGCTACGGGAGCGCGTGGCCCGTTCAGTGTCTGTGTCAGCCATCTGGGGGTGCCTTGGCCGTGAGAGCAGCGTGCGCCTGGAGGGGGTTCTCCGCTGGGCTTTGTAAGGCCAGGAGCTCTAACAACAGCAGAGCTTGTCTTCCCTGGCTGCTTTACGTTCCAGAGTGGTGGAAAGCAGCAAGAGAGTCAAACCTCTTGTTGTTTGAGTCCTGTGTTGGCCCCTGCAGCATTCAAAATCTCAGCGTTGTATCTAAGTTGAGTTACTGGCCTTTATTTGGGTTTACCTGAATGCGCCTATTCATCACCCCTGCGCAGGCAGTGGGCTGTGCCCTGCCCACCTGTACTGAATCGCTTCTGGGGGCAGCATTGTCCTGAGCCGTGGCTGCTGCCATGGCTGCTGAGGAATAATCCTCCGTTGTGCGTGCAGCACCCGCTCTGCGTGGGCCTGCCTTCAGCGAACATCCCTGACGTTTGCGACCCTTCCGATGGGACGCGGGGCAGTGGTCGGGGGTATGCTCAGGTGGGAGCTGCCCCCTGTTGATGTGCCTCTTATGAGAGATTTTAGGTTCCTGAATGTTCCCTCTGGACTCTGTGGCGTCCCTTTGGGGTTTGCAGTCCCTCGGGGGAGCTTGTCCTTTCCTCCCTGCCCTGTCCTTCAGGCCAGTCACCCACGGGTCACGCTTGCAGCCCAGCTGGTGGGAGCAGCCTGGGAGTCACTGCACTGTTACAGGACGCTTCTCGTACCAGGTTTCTGGAGCTTTCTTCTGAAAAGGTGAAAAAACAGCGATAAACCCCACCACCCATCCCGTGGCTGGTGCATTCTGAGTGTGTGCTTCACGGTGATTTTGATTACTCACCCAACAGACTTAATGCAGATGAGATTTCCATGTTGGATATGGGTTTTAATACATAAATAAGTAAATGTATTGTCAGGTTCCGTAACAAATCATTTGGCCCCTGTGTTTTCGTAAAATGCTGGCCCCGTGGGAGCCAAATCCATTTTCTAACGCATAAAATCAAACTGAGCCCGTCTATGCTAATTCTTACCCAGCTTATCCAATATTCATCGCAGAGTGTCTGATCTGTGATTCTTCTTGATAAGTAAATTCTGCTGTTATAACGCACGGCAATTACCAAAGCCCCCCAAAGGCACTGCAAGAACAAACAGTGGCTGGGATGAGCAGGGAGCGGGGGACGAGGCGGGGAGCATTTGGGTTAGCGGGTGTCAGTAAGGTTGAGGATGGTTCCCCTGGTCATGCTGGGCCGTGCCCAGCGCAAAGAGAACGTGTTTGCCGGGGGAGCAGTAACAAGGTTGGCCTGGGAGGACAGGGCTGGTGCTGTGGGATGGCACTGTACGCTGGTAAGGCTGTGCCCCGACCCCAGGGACCCGGCCAGGGATGTGCCCAGGGGGGAGCGAGGCAGCGATGCTCGGGACCGCGAGCAGATGAGTCGTGGCAGCCTCAGCCTTCACCAGGAAGGTCCGGAAAGGAAACCAGAGCTCCGTGGCTGGAGAGAAACCTCTGCTGCGGGGTAAAAGGTGCAGGCATTGACCCAGCGTGTGTCACGCCCCTCCTAACAGACTGAAACCCCAGCCCCAGCTTCTCAGGGGTGTTACTTCCCAGACGTGCTAAACCCAGGACGAATTGCCTTAAAGACTCTTCGTTTCCCAAGTCAGCGTTAGCGGCTGGGTGCTTTGGGGTGCGTGTCCCCGCACACACGAACCAGGGGAAGTCGGAACGCTTTGGACAGTGGGAGCAGCCCTGGTCGCTGTGGGAGCACGCTCACAGCCATCGGTGACTGAACTGGCCCTTAATGGTCCCGGATCAGCAGAGCTCGGGGCAGTCCCTGCCTTGGGACACTGCAGGCTGACCGGTGACGGGGGACCGGCCGAACCCACGTTTCTGGCCTGGCCCTGGTCATGCGGGTCTGGAGAGGATGGAAAATGAGCTTTTTGGGGCAGGTTGGGAGTCCTAGAGGGATAAAATCCGAATCCTGTGGGATGCTGATCACCACGTGCTTCCTCAGGCTTCAGTAGTACTTTGTGCCTTGAAGGGCAGGGCCGGGCTGAGATTTCCCCATCCCTTCCAGTCCCTTTAACCCATCCCTGCCCTTGAGCTATTTGCAAGAGCAGCAGGCAATGAATAAGCCTTTCTGTGATTACAAAATGGTTTTCTTGGCGTACCCTTAGGATTTGCAAGCCCAGCCACTGGGCGCGTTCCTGCTCTTGCACCAGCCCCAGCGCAGCGGCAGGAATGTGCGCGGTGCTGCCAGGCTGGAATGAGGGGAATG
>NW_010416834.1:3843-4719 GCF_000710305.1 Buceros rhinoceros silvestris | reverse complement strand
GAGCCCGGGGGGAGGAATGTGCGCGGTGCGGCCAGGCTGGAATGAGGGGAAGGTGGCTGCTGGCCCGGACCTGCCGGCGGGCTGGGACAGACAGATGGCCGTGTCTTTCCTAGAGAAATGCCTAGAATTCAGAGGGCCTGTGAGCAACCCACTGCTGTACGGCCCTGGGAGCGCAGCGCCAGGCAGGAGGCTGGCAGGGGCGAGCACACCGGGTCCCCCCTGCTCAGAGACTGGCTCTGCCGGGTGTTTCTAACGAATGAGCTTTAAAATGAACCTTCGGATGAGGGCAGCAGGATTTGAGTTGCCTGGCTTGGCCAGTTGTGGTTTGGGGGATGTTGCTGGGGGAAGGAGGAGGTGCTGGACAGCGAGCAGATTGAAGCAGACAGCAGCACCTGGCTCGAACACTGGTCGCTTCACTCGTTTTGTGGGGCCTGATCCCAAACTCTTGCCTCTTCCTTCCCTGTGGGATGTTTCTTTGTCTCCTCGATGAGAGAGGAACGGTGTGCTTTCCAGATGAAGTCACCAACCTGAGCTGTGACTGGTCTGTGGCCAGAAAGCCTCACCGGTGCCTTATCAGATGGGACGGTCACCAGCTGGTGTCCACCCTGCCCCCCTGCCAGCCTCAGCCCGGCCATATGATCCCTGGGATCCTGCTCCACCGCCAGGGACGGAGTGTGGGGTTTGGGTATTCCCCGGGGCGATCCCTGCCCCTGAGCGCTACACCGCTGTGGCAGTGCTGTGCAGCTGCCGCTCAGTCCAGGGACCTTTCCTTGGCTGGTGTGGGTCCCTCGCCAGGCTCAGGCGGGGTGAAACAGTGTCCGAACCAGTGTCGATCAGGTCTGTCCCGACCCTGTGCTCTGGCAATGGCTGGGGGAT
>NW_010416834.1:3451-3717 GCF_000710305.1 Buceros rhinoceros silvestris | reverse complement strand
CCTTGGCTGTGGAAATGGCTGGGTGATGAGCACAGAGTGCTAGAGGGGTGGGGGGGGTCATGGAGGAATGGGTGGCTGCTAAAATATACGGTTTTCCTTCTGGGAAGGAACACATCCCGCTTCCTGGCTGCTGTTGCCTGCCGTCCGCCCTGCAGAAGGGTTTGTGTGAGTTCCTGTGAACTGGGGACCGGGTTCTCCCAGCAGCGGCTTCGTCTCAGCGCCGGGGTGATGGTCCCTGTGCGGTATGGTGGGGTTTGCATCCAGGA
>NW_010416834.1:2966-3251 GCF_000710305.1 Buceros rhinoceros silvestris | reverse complement strand
GCTGGGCCGGAGCCTGGCTTCCAGCCTTGTGCTCGGGCTGCTGAACTACAGTGCGCTGCTACGACAGAAGCAGCAGCCAGGGACCCCAGCTTCTGTGCTGGGCATGAGCTGCCGGGAGGCAGATGCTCGCTGGGCTGCTGCCAGAGCTGGAGGCGATAGGAAAGGGCCTTTCTCCCCACGCCCTGTCGCTGGCCGGTTCACGCTTTGGCTCACCCCATGTTTCCTTCCGTCGCAGGCATCCCAACGCTCATCGTCCTGGACTCCAAGGGAGACGTGATCACGCGG
>NW_010416834.1:1675-2761 GCF_000710305.1 Buceros rhinoceros silvestris | reverse complement strand
GTGCTGGAGCTGACGGATTCCAACGCCGTGCCGCTGAATGAGGGCCCCTGCCTCGTTCTCTTCGTAGGTATGGAGCATCGCGGCTTTGGCACAGGCACGAGCCTGTGCTCGGGAAGGGCGCTGGGCTACCTACCAGCTTGGCTAGAGCCGGTCACGGGGCTCAGAACCTGCCTCTGGTGGGACAGTGGCTGGGGGAAGGGCCATCAGCCCATTTCCATCGCCAGGAGCGGTGCCGCAGGGTCTGGAGAGGCAGTGGGGGGAGAGAGGTCCCTGTGGAGTCCCCCTCAGGGATTCAGGGGTGCTGACGGTTCTCCATACCAGAGAGGGGGGCTGCCAGAGCTGGTGCCCAGGGGCCCCTGCATCTGCCACCGAGCAACCTGAGGAGCAGCGGTTTGTGATGGGGCAGCGATTTGCAGGGAGGAGCTGTCATATAAAGATGTTTCGGTGGTGGCTGTGGAGAGGAATGCTGATGAGGTGTTGGGGACCACGAGAAACACGCTGTCACAGCTGCTGGTGCTGGAGAGGGGAAAAGCCTTTCTGGAGCAGGGACTTCAGGCACATGGGACATTGCAGAGGAAACATCGCAGGGGGGGATTACAGCTCTGCTCTGGAAACCGCAGCTTGGGGCACGAATCCCTGGGCAGAGTGGGGCCGTGACAGAGGAGCCTCTTCTGCCCTCCGCTGGTCCTTGGGTGTTCCCCTGTGGGGTGCTGGCTGCAGGACAGGGCAGGCTTTTCCCTGAAGTTCCTGTCGTCTTCCACTGCTGACCCGCACGTGAAGCTCCCCTGCAGCTGGGGACAGCCCTCAAGCTCATCCGAAGCACAGCTGGCTCATTCCTCATCGCTCCCCTGCCAGCGACGGACGGTTAAATCAGGCGAGGGTGGTGGGACCCCGGTGAGCCCCGGGGGTGGCAGAGGGGTGCACGCAGCATCCCGGGGAGCGAGCCGAGGGGTCCTGGGCTCTTGGGGGTGAGGCTCAGCCGCCCTTCTCAGAGCGCATCTGTCCCTTGAGTGCTCTGGAGTGGCAGTGGGGGCTTGCTGGAGAAGCCCCCCCTTGCCCTGAGACTGCCGGGATTGGAGGGGCAGG
>NW_010416834.1:656-1620 GCF_000710305.1 Buceros rhinoceros silvestris | reverse complement strand
GGGAGAAGCCCCCCCTTGCCCTGATACTGCCGGGATTGGAGGGGCAGGTCCAGGGTGGGGCTCGTGTCCCGCTTCCTCGTAAGTCCTTTGCGAGCAGCACACCCTTCCCTGCAGCGCTGATAACATGGCTTTCGCTCTTTCCTCTCTTCCCTTTCAGATTTCCTTTTGACCCTGATTATTTATTCAGCAGAGCCCAGCAGGGGATGTGAGCAGAGAGCCAAAAATACCCTCCTCACGCGGGGAGGACCGGCTGGCCACACCGAGCATGATTGATGGGGCCGGCGCTGCGGGCCACGGGAAGGAGTTATTTTTGTCTCACTCTGAGCAAAGTTTTTCTATCACCTTGCTGCAAAGGGAGCGCTCCCCGGCTGGTCACTGTGGCTCTCGCTCTGTCTGGGGGGATGTGCAGCCTCGCTGAAATCTGCCCGCGCGGTGGTTTGTAGAAGAACAGTCCCTGCAGACACCCCGCACCTCTACCTGTGTATCACTGTCGCGCAGGCAGGACAGACCCCAGAACGCAGCGAGCAGCGTCTCGGGCATCCCCTGCTTTGCTTGGAGAAGCCAGAGAGGAGGGCAGGGAAGTGCAGGGCAAGGGTGCTTTGGGTGTTGGCATTGCCTGTTCCAGCCAGGACTGGGCCGGTCGTGTCGGGTGGTTACATCAGGGACCACGAGAGCTGCACGCGACCGGGAGACCAGGGGCTTCTCCTCTGTCTTCTTAACTTTTATTTTTTTGAATGCTAAAAGTTGTCCCCAAATTGAAATCGCTTCATCTCGATGCTGTTCAAGGACGCAGTCTCTCCTCTTTCCAGCTCAGCATTTGAACTTCAGTGGTGGCTGGCGTTTGATTGATGTTGCCATCTCTTTCTACTCTACCTCTGTCAAATCAAAGCTGCCTTCACAGTGCTGCTGCTGCGGAGACTCGGGCAGAAAAGCTGCCGAGCCGCCGTCCCGAGGCGGAGGGCTG
>NW_010416834.1:0-228 GCF_000710305.1 Buceros rhinoceros silvestris | reverse complement strand
ATTCAGAGGATGACGGGGAGTCGGAGGCAGCGAAACAACTGATTCAGCCCATAGCTGAAAAAATCATCGCCAAGTACAAAGCCAAAGAGGAGGAGGCACCGCTGCTCTTCTTCGTGGCGGGCGAGGTAAGCGAGAGGAGGGCGCAGGGCCTCATCCTGCCGTGTCTTCCTATGGGGTATGAGCTGGATTGGGTGCCGCTGTCGCCGCCTTTCAGGCGGGGAACCTGAG
>NW_010416833.1:33355-33557 GCF_000710305.1 Buceros rhinoceros silvestris | reverse complement strand
CCCGCTGCGCTGCAGCCTCAGCGCTGTCCACCCACTCTCCGCAGGGAGGCTGGCGTTCGGGGCTCGCCTGGGCTCACAGCGGTTCCCTTCGGTAACTCACAAGGGTTTATGAAGCGGCACTAGCCGCTCACCTCCCAGGCAGCAAGGGAGCACCTGAGCCGCTCTCCGCGGCGCGGCCTAGTCACCGGCCGCGTTTCCTTCC
>NW_010416833.1:0-33245 GCF_000710305.1 Buceros rhinoceros silvestris | reverse complement strand
TCTGCTACACTGAGGCTGCCAGCCCGTCCGGCTCCGAGCAGAACGGGGCTTAAAGATACCCCGGATCCCGCCCAGCGGTCTCCTCCGCCGGGCGTGTACCCTGCACAGCTTGGCCCAGTTTGCCGTAGCTCTTGGGAAGGGAGACCCAGCTTTTCCAAGTGCACGTTATCAGCTTCGATCAGATCCAGAGAAATCCAGATTCTAAGAAATTAGCCTTCAACTAATCAAGGATCTTTCAATTGAGGATCCCAGACAGGGACATAAATTCAGCTGATATGCATAACTTTACATGTGATGAGTTGAAAACACAATAATAGATTATTTCCTGTAAATGATGCATGAACTTACATAAATATGTGAATTTGTATAATACTGTGTGATAAAAAGTTTTCCTCTAAAGCCCATGGAGGTGCAGATTTCATACCAAGCCTTTCTATAGGGATTTCTGCTTGCCCCAGCCTTTCTACTGGATGGTTTCCCTTTTCCTGTAGTAGTCAACTCTTCATGTGTAGGTTTCGCTCTTTCATTCACCACTAACATATGCATATTCCAAATAGATAACCTAATTCCATCTGCGTGTTCACTGTCTCTGTAGTTTTGTAAACAAGCACTGGTACATAATACCTCAAGCTATTCTTATCCACGTAGATACCCTTGAGTCCTCTAGAAGGGTTTGGCCTGGGTGCCTCTTTCCTGTCTGTTCCTTCCTTTGGTGGGAGCTCTGTGGTGACTAGGAGCTGGCATTATAAGCGGCATCCAGACACCAGCAGTGTCAGTCAGCTCAAGGCCTCTGCATCACAGAATGTGGCCAGAGCAAACCACAGACTTCATTTGCAGTGACAGAGATGGCTTTTGACACGGTGCTACAGTAAATGACCCAGATAACGCCTTCTCGCTGTCACAGCTCTGATGTAGTAACTACCTTTAGGTAGCTCAATATGCCTCCTGAAGCAGAATACACACAAAAATACGGTGGGTTTAGTTGGAAGCCAAGAGCCCCTTACTACAGTGCTCCAAAACTACGCACACCTTTCTGCCATCACACCATCATGTGCTGCCGGAGTCCCCAACCCGTGAGCTGAGGCACATGTCTGCTCCTGTCCCATGCGTGTACATGTTTTCACATGACAGTGTGCCTGCTGTTTAGCCACGTCATGGGGAGGAACAGCAGGCAGTTGGGATAGGGAACAGCAAGGAGCAGGCCAAGGGTGGATACGTTTTTCTTGCACGTTCAGTGCTGTTGGCATGGATGTATAGCAAACATCCCTGATAATATTTCCATGTTTGTTTAGCTGGGAATCATCAGCCATCCATCCCATCCTGCTGTGGGCGTTACTGAAATGACCCTCAGGTGCTATTTCCAATTCTAACACCCCGTTCCCTCTTAGATTCCTTAAAGACATTTTGTGCATTGTGTTGTAATAGCAGTTAAGGCAGAGGGCACAACAAACATGCAATAAAATTTGGTTTGAACAGCTCAGTAGAGGTTATCCTACCTGATGAAAATAAGTGAAGGAAAAAATGGGTAGTAGGTCTTACGCACTGAGTCCTTGCTGAAATGATGATAAACCGCAGTTTAAGCAAACCAATCTGCAAAAGACAGAGAAAATGATCTGCTGCTTACCTAATAGTAAGCATTCTGGATGGAAACACAATTCTTTCAAGTTTCACACTATAGATTTTTGTATTTTGATGTGACATTTATGTAAAGCACATCATTGCTTAACTATTCACCTGTTCTTCTGCTCAATCTTTTTCCTATACCCTGTGAAATCCCATTCTTTGTCCATGCACCTGTTCACCTGCTCCGTCATACCAATCCTTTTTTCACATTTGTTTTCTTTTGACCCATTTTTCACAGAGTAGCCGTACATTTTCTCCTTTTTTCTTTTTGCATATGTTAAAAGAATCCCCCCTGCAAATCTTCTGTGTGCCAGTATACTCTCTCAAACCTGGTCCTACATCAGATAAAACTCAATAATTTCCAGTCAGTTGGTATGCTGTGATCATTACTTCCTGCACTGATCTCAATTATTTTTGTTTTGTTTTCCTCCTCCTGCCAACTGTGTCCACCTGTGAACTCTTACTGCTTAGTCTGCAGATTCACAGTGACTGCAGCTTTCTTATTTGCTCTGTATGCCTACAGAGCCTGGGGAAAACATGGTGCAGTCTCCAAGTGCTGCAGCTGTGCACATAGTAGATGACAGAGGCACAGTTTTCCTGGTGGAATCCCTCCTCGTTAGACCTGACATACCATAATCTTCTACATGTTCTAGTCTTCTAGTTTTATTTTTCCTGTTAGTCTTTTGTGTCCTGAAGGTTTGCTGATTTGTGTTGCTTAGCATCACTCCAGCCTCTCTGTAACTGTAAGTATAAACTTTGATGTCGCCAGCTCTGGTAAAAAAGATTATTGTCATATTAGTTTGCGTGTATTTCAGTGGCTGTCTTATTTGATTTCTAAATTCCCTTGGAAATCTTGTCTGAAGAGAAGCTAGCTTGTCCCTGCTTAGCAGTTTGTTCAGACATCTCTGCTGGTGTCTTAATCACTGTCATTATTTTGATTATCTGAGGAAAAATTGCTCTGAGATAAATTTATGTGTTATGATCTTATGCAGGTAAATTGAATAGGGTCTTTGCAACATGTATTTCTTAACGATGCTTTCTGTTCTGAGTCTGCAAACTGACCCAGTTATCTTGTAGGCTAGTTCTAATATACTTTAAATTTCTTATTATTTTTATATATTTAACTGTTTCTTCTTCAAGTATTATTTAATCTTCCTAGGTTTTATTTTACATTTTATCTCTGTAGGTTAGGCCCCTTTTTAGCGATGTCGTGAAATCAAATTTCAGATTGCTGAAGGATATTTTCTTTCTTGAATAATCCCTTGTTTCTTGGTAATTAATACTTTTTATTGCTATTCTGCTTATTTTTTATTTAAGGGTGTATTTATTTTTTATCATCTAAGCCTCACTAGTTTCCATGACAATTCTCATGATTTTAATTGTCTCATTTTTGACAAGGAAATTTTTGACTAGCTGCGTAACCTTCTTGAAAGTCTCCTTAAAAAGTGGCAACTTGTACGTTAAGTTCTTCACCCTAAGTGCTGGTGGGTGGAGGCTGACTGATAGCTCTTGTAGTCCAAAAAACACCTCAGAGATACCTGTTAAATGCTGTATTCTGAGAGACAAATCCAGGCGAAGGTACTGTCAACCCAAAACACAGATTAGCAACATTTGTGAAAAAAGTTCAATGGGCTCCAATTTCTCAACATCAAACAGGATTGTAATAACAGTGAAAATACCAGTGAAAATCTCTGACATCTAAAAGGTTCCAAATGTCACCAGAGCTGTAAAATCATCTCAGTAGATTTCATTACCTCTGATCATATTTAACATTCTACATTCAGGACAATTTTCCTGAATGAGAGGCTCCTGATATGACAAACAGAGCAAGAAAACTTGTGATTCTCTTTTGTGATCTTCTGCTCCCAAGCATTTTGTCTCATTTTTTGGTTCAGAAGCGGTGCTTCTTGCCCATCTCCGTTATCTCCACTGAAAACAGATACTCGGTACAACTGATCAACCTTACCACACAAGGTTGTACAACCACCTTGTTTTTCGAACCACAGTCTGCGATTTCTCTAGCATTTAGTACCATGATCTCGAAACTTCTCATTTTCTAACTCAGCTCTACTTTCCACCCTGTTTTATATCAGTTTCATCTCAGTCAATTACTGATATTCTTTGGACACACTTTATGTACAAAACCTGGAAGTTTCTTTCTTCTGTCTAGCTGTTAACCACACTCCCAATTTAAATAAGTATTTTATGGTTTGGGTAGATCATTTAAATCCTCCATCTTTTCACCTCTCTCTGCAGGGTGTTTTTAGTAACTGCACCACTTCCTATGTCAAGAAAGTGACTAAAGTATATGTATGTTCTGTAAATCTAGCTTATGAGCTCTGAAGTATTAGGAGAGTAACAATAGTAACTCACATGGATGATTGCACCTTTACACCTGATCTTTCACTGACTTTTAGGAGAACAGAGATCTTTCATATACAGAAATTTATATATATGTTTATAATGCACATATACATTTATACATAGATAGGCATACACATATAAAAATGGATTTAATATTTTATATCCAGAAAGACGACTGAAAGGAAGAAAAGCTCCTGTCAAGTATCTAAGTGAACTTTTTTTGGATCAAGGTAATGGGTGAAAATGAGCTGCAGTTAGAGACAAAGAGATGGAAATAATGAGGTCAAACTCTTCCTACAAACCTGCAGGTCTTTCTACACAAACCTGTAAAAAATGCAACATGAAAATAACAAGAAAACAAGTAGAGGCCTTCTATCAAGTTCTTGTATTACCTAAGTTTGTGTGGCTGTAAGGTTTTTTTTCTTTATTTAATTTCAGTAGTGAGATTGTTCTTTTTTCATGAGCTAAGGCAAGAGGGACATTAGCCTAGGCAGTAAAAACAAAACAAAAAAAACCAACCCAGTGCATATAATTCCAGTGTGCACAGACTGAATACAAAGAGCATAAATAGAAAAGCACCTCTGTCATCAGGGACATAAGGATTCAGAAACACACTATAATGCTGAATAAACAGGGCCAGAGATTTCACATCTAGTCCAGCTCTTTCCAAAAGCTGTTGTTTTTCAAAGACAGAAAAGAAAGCTAATCTGTGGCCATCATCACAAGTTCTGCTACAGTTAATTAGATCTAAAAACAAGTTTTGTGAATATACCCTTTGCTCTCTCTATATTTTGTTGTAACTACTATATTAAATGATAGAAAACACTGTTTCTCTTTTATTTTGATTTGTAAATACTGTTTCTCAGAATGTATTTTAGGCCTATGAAAGATTTCTTGTGTGTAACTTTTGAAAATCTGAACCTACCATTCACTGTTACCAGAATTGCTATTAAATGGCTCCAGTGTGGTGTAGATTCCAGCGTATGGTGGTCCCATTTTTCATCTGGGGTGTGCAGACAAGGATGAATCAGCTGTAGCATTCACTTTGCAACGCCAGCTTACGCTTTCTTTGTTCTGTTTGCTATGTGCATTCCAAAAACGGACTGAGATGTGATTAACAGCTATCAGCAGTAGCTCGCACTCTCTTATCTACTCCTTGAAGGGTTAGTTTTGCTGCATAGACTTTTGTTTTGTCGTGCAACTTGCAAAGTAAAAACCTCTCTGTTTATGTTAGAAGCGGTCCTTTGAAGAAACCCGTTAAGATCATCCTCATCTGTGTCAACTTCTAAGTTTATCTGTCACGGGGTCTCTTTCGTCTTCCTTTGTGGAACATTCAATCCTGAAAATTCCTCATACAGGAAGAAAAAGCCTTCTGCTTTCAGTATGACTCTGCATTGACTTGCTGATTGTACTTCTTACAGAGGCAATACTTCAGATTTGTTTGTTATACTTTAATTCATAACTGTAAGTTTTGTGTGATGGGTACAGTAATACAGTAATAGCAACATTATAGAGTCTTTTGATACTGTCCTGAAAGTGTGCAATAAGACAAGCATGTATCTGTTACACAAAAATTGGATTTTATTCTCAAAATAATATTGGATTACTAGAATATTGGATTCCTCAAATGGTGGGATTCCTGACATCCAGTAAAAACCTAGCTTGTTTTCAATGTCTGAAACAGATTTGTAGAGTAGTTTATTACTTGATTGTCTGAAATTCTCATTGGATTCTGAAGGGAATATCTTCAGGATATTATACTACACATAGACTAGATTTAAAGCTTAAAGGGAAGCTTTAATTACTTCTAAGCTCCCACATGACTTTATTGCAGGATTAGAGGTCTGAATGCTCCTGTATTTTTTTGATAACTGTTATTTACATCAGCATGGTGCTCACACACAGCCACAGGCACAGAAGGCTTAGAAGACCCAGATAACAAGTTGCCAGGAACTCCTCCTCCAGCATGTGCCCTCTTTTTATACCCAGTAATCTTTCACCAGCTTTTTACATATGCATCTTTTGCACGGTTTTTCCACCCTCACACTGATACCTCTCTCAACCTGACATTTCATTTTCCCTCCTGCTTCATTCTTCTCTTCAAAAAAAATTTTTTTTTCCTGTCCTCTTCCCCAATCCCCCCATTGTCTTCTCACTTCAAGAGGAAGGAGAACCAAGTTGCCTCCTCACCTTGTTCCTTTTTGTCATCTATTTTTTCTGATTCCCTGCAAGAAGAAGAAAGGGATCTGCAGGTTTGGTAATTGCTGTCCACTGGAACCAGTAAAGCATGGTCCACTGACAACTGGAGCAAGTAAGAATCATCCTGGAGAGGAAGCAAACACTAGTGGTTGATAACAGTGTGGAAATTACTGCTTTTTGTTTACACATGCATTTTAAATAAACTGCTTTTCATAGTAGCCAGGGATTCATATCCCCTTGCTGAACCCCAGATGGGGAATATATTCCTTCTTTCCCCAGCACTGAGCAGATTCTAGACCACAACTGATCTCTGGGCGTCTGTATTTCTGGGTGTCTTATGTTAGACTTCCCAAGAAGGAACTCTTCTTCAGACACTAGTGCTCAGGTAATTTAACTGCTTGTCCTGGCACACTGGTTGTAGTGGTGTGCCCCAAATTTGAATCATAATACATCACTGACCACTTTTGCACGTGAAAAAAAGCCTGTAGCTTGCTAGCAGTTACCTTAGATGCAATTAAACAGGAAAGGATCCTAATTGTACTTGTGGTTCCTTGTAGGTTATTTATGTTTTGCCTCAGCTGATAGAAAAATAGTCACATGCCAACCTTTTGAGCCCTTTTTTAGATAACTGTTTATTCTTCACATGCAAAACTAAATTAGCTGTACATGTAATATGTGGGGTTAGTTGGCAATCTGTCATCAGCAGAAAATCGAGACATAATTACTTTGGTAAGCAAGAAGCTGTGGGATCAGTGACCAGCTGCAGAAGACACAGAGGAAGAAAAACCGCGATTTAAAAACCATTGCTAAGGACTGTAAATATTTGGATCAGACACAGGCTGGGAAATAACGGAGTAAGACTGAACTGATAAGATATTGGGAAGTTACCGCTTTACTGGAAAATTACTGTTTCTGGGACAGAGGGTATATAAGTCTCGCTGTGCTGCTAAATAAAGGTCTTTGATCACCACTCAGAGTGCGTGAATCAATACTCCACAGTAATACAGATTGCTATGTATAAATTTAGTTGTATCCCTGTGTTCTAGTTTTCTGCTGGAGCTGACCTCTCTCTTTCCCAAGCTCTTCTTGGGAGTCAGCTTTCTGCATAGAACTCATCTGAGCTTTTTCCCTGCACTTTCCAGGAAACACCTGAACATCTAACTCAGTCTGATCATACCTCAGGGTGAGCTGGCCTCATGGCTTTACCACCCAATAAAAATCAGGCCTCCAACTAAATCTTGACTGCAGGACAGTGACAGAAAAAGAAGTTTCCTGAGAGTTCAGAGTTCGATAGTTATATTAAAACTCTTACAACTCCTTCAAATAATTTTATGCTTCCTCTGGATTTTCTGTATCTTTGTGGTTTTCTTCAAGATTTCACACTCAGGGCAGTGGGAAACCAACACTGTCCAAGCGAGTCTTTTTATTGCTCTGTGATAGAACAACAGCTATTTCTAGGTTTGCCAAGAACATAAACAAAAAAGGCCAGCAAGATTTTATGACATTTTTTTTAGACTTGTGAAAGCAAAAAAGGATTTAATTTTATTTAATTTCATTCTTCCCATGTGGATCAATTAATAACTGAACACTACAGATGCAACTATGCAGTGATGACTCAGCTGTGGAATTTGCAATAAATGTCAGTAACAGTTTATAATGTATTATGTGGGCTTAGCTCTGTCTAATTCTGATAGGAGCAATAGGGCAGGAAGCCTCATCCTAATTTCTAAAAAAAAAAAAAAATTAAAATATCCAAATCCAGCTTTGGCTATTTTCGAATCGTCATCTCAAAGCCATTTGTAGAAACATCACGTCTATTAATTTTGCTTGACAAGAGAAATCCAACATAGTTATAAAAGTGATGTTTATTTTGTCAGATAACAGAAATTATACCATCTGACTGTATCTAAACCTTGAGGGGTCCTGTGTTGGTATCTCTCTAGTGGAATTAGAACTATGAAAAGTATGATACTCCCTCTGGGAACGTGGCGGCCAAAACCCAGCTGCAACACCATCAAGTGAGAAACTATATCTCTAACTAGCCTCTGCTTCATTAACACTAACCAATCAGAAACTGCGCATGAACTAATCCCTCTATCCAATCATAGCGCCTTAAGAGATGCGTGCTATATGAGTGACAAGGAACATATCCAATCGCTATGTAACCAGTTGTGTGAACAAGAATCTATTGTCTATAAATAGAGAAGCATTGTAAACAATAAACGAGTTTCACTGCACACCATATTGGCGTATGAGTGATTTCTCCGTCCCAGCATGAGAACTCGCCACAGTCCTGCAAGAACTGACCAAGGACTGGGAAAAGCTAGTGTTGATCCTAACTCCTTACACGACTTTTCTCTTTGCACTGACCTTCCCAGTGCACCAGCTTTTCAGCTCTCCAGCAAGTCCTAGCACCCCCACTCTAAAGTAAAAAAGGACTGACTGTAGGGTTACTTCAATCCTAAAAAACATAATTCAAGCTCCAAAACAAAAATGTGAAGGGCAAATGTTTGGTCTTTATTAACTTTATCAATACTGCATTCCTAGTATAAAAAAAAAAAAACAAACCCAAATGTTTGTAGCACCAGTCCCTAATTCTTAGCTCCCTGATGGAGAGTACCAGGAAGGGTTTGGGTTTGTTTTTGTTTTTTTTTAATTTTGGAAATATAGTAGCCCATGTTGCAGATCTTCATCGCCTCCAAATAAAGAAGCCTAAATATTCTTGGCTTACCTCTCATTAACAAAAAAAAAAACGTGGGTGGTTACTGCATTCCTGTAACGTAAGCACGTAAGCACGTAATCTTCCGACCGTCCATACTGCCACCCAGCGTCCATAACAGTGTACTGCAACAAAAGGGCAAGTGAAGGAACAAATGCCTTTTCTTTTCTTAGCATTTAGTGCTCAGTTCCACAACTTACATAGAGAACTTCATTCCTGAGACCACATGAATAAGGCTCACAGAGATTTAATGGGAAACAAAATTAACTAGCTGCTGTGAAAATAAGAAAACTATTTACTTTGTACAGTGAACAAAGCCAAAGTTGTTCTACCAGTTGTAAAGGCAATGAAGCATTCCTGTTTGAATTTATAGCCACAGAAACCTTTGGTTTGGGGAAATTTCGCATGTGTTACATAACAACAAGAGTTGCATTTTTCAAACCTAGTCCTTATATAGTAGTCATAGAACCACGAATTCAGAAAGCTGGGGTTTATGCTGCTGCTAAAAGGCAAAAGAGCTCTGCAGGTTCTGACTATGAACACTTTTTTTGCAGTTTTCTAGTGTACAGCTCCACCCTCTTGCTTTATGCTTTACAGCTATGCTGCTTTTGAGGCAGTCTATTACCTCCATGACTTATTTATCTAGCATTCATTTTAGTTGTTTAATTTTAATATCATTGTCTAGCTTTATCCTTCCTTATTGTGATGCCTTTTAAAAAATATTAGTTTATTAAAATATAGTAAGAATGAAAAATGTAATTTAAAAAATCACTGAAGGAAGTCTTACATTAATACTGTTTTCCATCCTATGATCTAAGATTTCTTCATCCACAGTAGGAGCTGTTGGTGCTACTCTGCAGCTGCTGGCATGAATTTAGATACCGTTTGTTGCACTACTTTCTTGAGACCCACCGAAGCGGCAGTTCAGAGGCGACTGTTCAATACATGACTCTTAAGAGTAACTTACTTACCTGAAGAAGTTCTTCTTCTATTTTGATTACATTATTACTCCACTGTGCTGTAAAAAGAAACTAGTAAAAAACGGAACTACAGGATAAGACAGGTACAACTGACAAACGAGGTGTAAGTGTGTAGGCACCAGTGATCTTGGCCAGTCGAGACAGGTAAGCTGATGATAGAATGGGCCACCTAATTTGGCTATTTTGCTGAGAAAATTGTGAAATTCACCTGCAATGGGCCTTTCTAGAACACATATAACCAATGGGATCAGGAAAAAATACACAGATATTCAGATTCCTGAAAAGCAAGTTTGACATTTAGAGTATTCAAACTCCATTTGCTTCTGCGTTCTTGGTAATCTGGGAAAAATTCTGCTATAAAAAAAAAAAAGAGTTCAACTCGGTCGGTTCAATTGATGGTACAGAAAACCTGGAATTAAATTGCAATGCTGCAGAGACTGTGAGCAGTAATTCAGACTGCTATTTTAAAATTAAAGGATGAAGTGGACATCACTTCATTCATTTCACAGTATTTTCTCTATAATCTCAATGCTAGTCTACCTGGCAGTGCAGAATTTTATTATGACTTTTGCATCTGGAAATTACATACATTTTAAAGAAATGTAGAAGAAAAGACACAAGTACAATCACTTGGAAAGTTGTTTGTTTTAAGGAACAGGGTTCCAATTTCACTAGAAGAAAGGACTACTTTAATTCCATGTGTACTGAGACTTGGTCTCCAACTACACTTAACAAATACACCCTAAGAAATTTAAAGAACCAAATATCAGTAGAAGCTAATCTTACAACACAGACCAGTTCTCTGTTACTGAAATTTGCATTTTCCTAATAAAAAAAAAAAATTGGTCCACATACAAAGTAAAATGGATAAAAGTAAGTCTAAGCTGAGCAAATATTGTCCTTTTTTCAGTTCCAGTTATAGCAGTCTTTTGGAGGTAAATCATAATGTGTTCTCTCTTCCTCTTCAGGTCCATAATCTAATGGCAGACCGTAATTGTATTCAACTGTTACAGCTGGTAATCTTTTACTTTGTTCCATCTCTCTGGTAGTTTCACCTTGAAAAGTTTTTTGTTGATAGCCTATTGAATTATCTTCTTGGTGTACAGATGAAGGACGCATTGTTCGTGAAGAATATGGTGCAAATCTGTTTTTTCCTCTATTAAATTCATCTGAGGGATGCACTCTCCTATTGTCTTCAGGACAGTTTGGTTGATTACTGTAAGAAGAACAGATAGGACTAGTGAAATTCTTAGAAATAAAACAGTTGATTTATTGTTGGTGGCCACAATTAGAAATTAAACTTGTGTAACCTTAAAGAGCAATTCACACCCCGTTCTTCTTTTTACCCCCTAAAATTAAAATCCTGTCTACTGGTTGTTACAAACTTGTTTATATCAATTTTTCAGTTCTAGTGATTAGAATTATAGCTCTTTATAAGTAGTAATTCTACTCGAATACGTTTTGTTTCAAGTACTGTTTCTAATTAAAATTCCTTGTTTACTGCAGGATTCTTTACCTAGAGGCTATTTTTGTTCCTAAGCCCGTGTTTTCACTTCTGTGAATAATATGTAGTCGTAGCTCTCTAGTACAATAGCCTCAACTGACAATAACAGACTTTGGATTTATAGCTCCAAATATTTTAATTATCAATTCTTCTCCAAAAGAATTACTCTCCTATAAAATATATATGGAAGGATCTAAAAATGATACATACACTTTTTGGTTCAGATTCTTTTTAGTCTCAAGTACCTTCCTAGCTTTGTAAAATAAGTGGTGTACAAAGGCAATTCGGAACAATCTTTGTAATTTTAAAATCTCCCTTGCTGAACCATAGATTAATTTAGACTGGAAAGGATCTCTAGAAGTACCTAGGGCCACCTGCTCAGAGTAGGTCTCATTAGATGAATTTGTGCAGGGGTCATGTCCAGGTGAGTTCTGAGTGTCTCAAAGCATGGGGATTTCATAGCTGCTCTTAGGTAACTTGTTTCAGTGTCTGACCATCCCTCACAGTAAAACTCATTACCTTGTTGCAGACAACAGTTAAGAGATAAGTATAGCATCTCTCTTTTGCTTTTTCGCTTACTGACCATAGCTTTTCACATCTTGTAGCACATGAGCTTGAGCTGTGCTTGCCATGTCAATGGCTTATGTCAGGGATTCTCAAACTACTTCCTAACCACACTCAAACTCAATATGGATGGACCACGAGTTAGTCACATTATTTTCTCAGTGTTCAGACTCAATGGTTAAAACTGCATTTAAGCAAAAATATTAACCTAAATCTTTACACTGTGCAGTTAATTTGTATTTTTTAGCTGGGAAGCTGGGAGAGTAACAGTATAAAGTAAAGCTGGAAAACAATTTATGACATCTGATATTTACCTATAACTTTTGTTAAAGTCATCATCAGACCCATAATCTCTGTGAAGTGAAGGAGATGCGGAAAAATGAGGTTCTTGTACATTTTCATGTGAAGAAAAAGATTGACTTCTGCGAATAACCACAAGAATCACATGTTGAGAAGAGTGACAACGGTTCTAAGCTTTTGAAAAATAATGCATTTAGCAAATGAAATAAAAACATTTTTAATTAAAATATACTTAAAATTTTAATAAAAAATGTAGTTATTAATTTAACAACTCAAAACGGTGTGCTTCATTGTAATATCCTCTGTTTCAGGTCACAATGGAAGAAATTACATCAAACTTTACTAGCTGCAAAAATAAATTAAATACATTCTGAAATACTCAAAATATTTTGAAATATGCCAGAATCCAATATTTTACTAATAATTGATATGTGTATCTGGGAGAATATGATGCAAGTTCAGTAAAAAAGGGACTTCTAACAAATTATTAATTCATCAAATAAACAAATGCAAGTCAAATTTCTTTGTAGCATTATTGTTTATCTGTTTGGCTGAGGGCATAAATAAAATTTCATATCCTTTTCTGTCTTGAGGGTTGTTTTTTAAATATAAGTTTCTATGCAAAATAAAGTGGGACAAAGAGTTTTATTTCAAGGTGACTCTAAAAAGATAATGGAAACACATAACTTTAAAGAAGCACAAACTTCTAATTTAGGAAACATTGGCTTTCAAAGCTGCAACACTCCAGCTTACATCAAATCCTTCCACAAGTCAAAACAAAAGAGTTAATTAACTGATCATTTATATATGATTTTAAAAGGATGATTAACTTGAAATTTAATTTAAAAGTGCTGAGGTTTACACTTTTATTCTCTAATTCTGCTCTTACAGCTCAAGGATGCTTTACCTGTCAGAACACCATTCATGTGGCAAGTAATCGTGACCTGGGTGATCATGAAAAGGTCTTGGCCTTTGTCCCTGCCCTTTATTAACATAATCAAAATCTTTTAATCGAGTCTGTTCCTGTAAGTCATCATAAGGCTGATGGTCATGAAAAGGCCTGCGCCTTTGTCCAGGACCTTTATTATCATAATCTTTTTGAAAGTCATTGTGAGGCTGGGGATCATTGAAAGGTCTCAGCCTCTGTCCACGACCTCTATTAACAAATTCAAAATCTCCCAATTGCATCTGTGGCTCTAAGTCATCATGTGACTTATAGTCATGGAAAGATCTTAGTCTTTGGCCAGGTTCTTTGTTGACACAATCTAACTCCTTCAGCTGCATCTGAGTCTGAAATTCATCATGAGATCGGTGGTCATGGAACGGTCTTCGTCTCTGGCCACGGCCCCTGCTACCAAAATCAAAATCCTTAGACTGCCTGTCTTCCTGCAAATCATTATAAGGTGGATGGTCAGGGAAAGATCTCTGCCTTTGTCCACGGCCTCTGTTAAATTCAATGTCCTTTGCTTGTCTCTCTGCCTGTAAATCATCATGAAACTGTTGTCCATGAAAAGGTCTCAACCTTTGTCCAGGTCCCTTGTTACTGAAATCTAGGTCCTTCAGCTGCATGTCTTCTTGATAATCATCATAAAACTGGTGATCAGGAAAGGTTCTTTGCCTCTGTCCTTGTCCCCTGTTGTAGTCCCAATTTCTCATCTGCACTGGTGCTCTTAAGTCATCCTGAGTTTGATGGTCATGAAATGGTCTTCGTCTTTGTCCAGGTCCCTTATTAACGAAATCAAACTCTCTCAACTGTATCTGTCCTTGCAAATCATTGTGAGAGTGGTCATCATAAATTCTTAATCTCTTCCCAGACCTGTAAAGAAAAGAAGCTTTTGTCTTAAACAGAACATCATACTTAAAAGTGCTACAAGTCATTAATGAAAACAAGTTTTTTTAACCAAGTATTGATATAAAAGACATTGCAAATACATACGTAACAAAGCTACTGAGAATCCAAACTGCAAGTCTTTCAATGTCGTAGTAGAAGCTGTGACAAACATTCAATTGTAATTCTATAGCACTTGTTAAACAGGAAAAAACAGTGATTCCAAATTTATTACAAATAATTGCAGATTATTGTAGCATAATAAAGAAGGACAAAGTAAAACTCTAAATTTTTCCATTAGTGAAGTATTTACTTACAGACTTCTAACAGCACACATTCCCTTTCTCTTCCTTATCTTTTAAATGTTTTGTCAAATTCTGTAAATGTATTTTGCATGAGTAGGCTATATTCGTAAAATCTCTTCTAAATTAGAGTATCTATATATTTTCAGTAAGAAACAATTATCTCTTCTCTCCCTCCCCCTCTCCCCCCTTTTTTCCCCCCCTGGCTTTTAATTCCATGTTTCAGCCTATTACCCTTGAAAATCTTCACTTTGTAACCGCTCTACAGGTCCTTCCACTGCATGTGGTGGGGGAATAATATCTTCATCTGAATCCCATACATCCATGCCAAGGTTACTAAGAAGAATAAAAACATCTTACATAAGCTTTCTTTTTAAAAAAGGACTATTGAGAGACAATAAATACGACATAAAATTTTTCAGTTCAGAATAACAGAAGTTTTTGCATGTTAAGTTAAATTTACAGTCATCCATAACTTAGCAAATTTTAATCTTGTAGATTTATTTGGGGAAGGGTTGCTGGGAAAGCAAAGGAATACCTGAAGTTCATAAGCTTGGAACAACATCCTAAAGGCGAGACATATGCCACACCTATTAAAAAATCTGACATGGGACTAACTTAATTATGCAGAATATAAAACAATAACAGTAAAACAAAGGGCATTCAATTAAAATAAAAAGATGCAAATCAGTTAGGTACTAATTTTAAAATCACTTGCTGCTACAAGACATTGGCACAAATAACTTAGGAAGATATAGAGGTTAGTTATTCTTAGATGAATATGATTAGCATAAATTTCTTACACACCAGTGAAACAACTGCTATGAACAGCAGACTCGAGAACAATCTTTCACTTCCCCATAATTTTTTATTCCTAAAACTGTTCTACTGTTTGAGTTCTTTAAAATTATCTGGTTCTACCTTACCAACAACAGCAGGCACATCATACAGCTTATAAAGATACCTTTGCAGCATCTCCTTTCATCTTATACAGAAAGAATAGACTCAATACACTTGTCACAGTATGATAAAACCTCACCAGTGTTCAGTAACAGTTGTCACATTAAAAAAAAATCTTTTGAACCCTATAAATTCAAAAGATGTGCAAGGTATACTGCACTTCATGTTATTCGTATCAGAAGTCTTACAACGTGTGGGTAGTTGCATATTAAATGTTTAAGAGGGGATTTATTTTTGGCTTATGACTGGAAGTGAACTTCTAAAGATACCTGCAGACATACTGGGAAACCTTAAGCGTACAGCTAAAAGCTTTTGTTTACCTTCTCATTGGTTGTGTTCTGAGATCTGTGAGATACACAAGACCATCCATACGATGACCTCTAGAATCACCAAAAGCTAAAGAATAAGAAGATACAAGTCTAATGAAATGTGCTCAAACTGAGCCACAAAAATATGAAAAACGAGTTTCTGTTCACCTTGTGATGCTGAATTTGAAATAATTCTGACTTACTATTAAATACTTCAGCAAGCTGGCATCATTGCAACTTTTTTTTTTCTTTTTAAACAACTGAAACTACTAGTGGTAGCAATCTATGACTTAAAAGAAAAAAGTGATTTTAAGCAGCTGAAACATACTCCTACTATGATGTTGATTAGGTAATGCTCAAATCTTGCCCAGAATAGAATCAACAGTCAGATAAAATGTTCTGTGGAAACCAGTACGTGAAATAACTCTAGAGATACTAATATAGAACTGTAGTAATAGTGAATTTTCTCCCTGTACTTAGCAATGGTGTGGCCACACCTCAAATACTGTGAGCAGTTTTAGACCCCTCGCTTCAAGGAAGACCCTGAGGTGCTGGAGTGTGTCCAGAAGGGCAACGAAACTGGTGAAGGATCTAGAGAACAAGTCTTATAAGGAGCAGCTGAGGAAACTGGAGTTGTTTAGCCTGGAGAAAAGGAAGCTGAGCGGAGACCTTATTGCTCTCTACAACGACCTGAAAGGAGGTTGTAGAAAGGTGGGGGTTGGTCTCTTCTCCCATGTGACGAGTGACAGAACTAGAGGAAACTGCCTCAAGTTGTGCCAGGAGAGGTTTATGTTGGATATTAGGAAAAATTTCTTTACAGAGAGGATTATGAAGCATTGGAACAGGCTGCCCAGGAAAGTGGTAGGGTCCCCATCCCCAGAAGTGTTTAAGAGACATGTAGATCTGGCCCTGAGGGACATGGTTTAGGTACCCTGGCAGTGCAGGGTGTATGACTGGACTCGATGATCTTAAAGATCAATTCCAACCAGATGATTCTGTCATTCTGTAATTACAACCTGACATGCACTTTAGTTCAAACTTTATAAATACCTTGGATTGCTGCCTCTGGATCCCAGCCTTCAACATCTATAAGATATCTGAGGAAAAATATGATATATTATTGTCCCAAAGGGATTACAGATTAATATAACGACACTATCTTTTGTGAACAATGATTTCTGGTTTTATACAACCCTTACCTACATATAAGGTAGCCGGTTCTATTAATTCCATTAGTACAGTGAACGCCAATGAGTTTCTCTATCAAAAAGGAAAACACAGTCTTTAGTAGTTCAGAAAGTGAAATTACTAAAAAATTAGTGCAAGAAAAAAACTGTACTTTTCTCCAAAGTAATGATAAATAATGCTTGCTATTTACAAAATCATACTGTCACGCCTGTAAAAGAGCAGACACATCCAGACTTTGTCCTCTTCATGCTTGATCTCTAGCAGCAGTTACCTCACTATTTCCAAACCTGTGAAGACTGAGATTTACTCTGCAGAATGTAGGAGAAAAGAAAGAGTAGTGATGATAGGTAAAGTGGCTGGCCTCAGCCAGAACTGCAGTAACAGGAGAAAAAGAATAAAATATGGTTTTGAAAGCAAATCTAAACAAGTGAATGTAAAATTGAGGAACTTAACTTACAGATTCTTGTAAAACTTACAGAAAGGAGGAAATACATGTAATGCTCCTAGAGCCTAGGAGTATGAAATACATGGAGAAAAGAAGCACCAGTAATCTCTAAAGAAACTTTGTCTTTTTTGGAAACGATATGTAATCAGGTAAAGGCTAAAAAGCAGAATAACTTACTATTCCTAGGGTGTTTCAAATGAGGTATTTCCAACAGAAATAGAGAAACACTAATACAATCATGCAAAGCACTGATAAGACCTCATCCAGACTCATTCTACTTATCCATATTTAATGAAAAAAAGATTTGAAATATGTATAAAAAGGGCTACTATAATGGTCACAAAAACCTCGAAAGAATGGACATCCAATATTGGATAGACAGTCAGTTAAAATTTGACTATACAGAATCGCTAGCAAAAAGAGGGAGAAGGTAAAAGCTGCAAACAGGCTGTGGCAACATACACACAAATTTATTTCCACAAAATGCACTTTCTACCATCTCAGCAAAAACTGTACTATTGCATAAATACTAAAACAGCAGCAGGGCCGCACTGTGGAAACACTGACACTTTAACATGATATCTAAGAATTGTTAGGATGTGAGGGAAATAATGGACTCATAAATCAAAAAACTGCTGCATCAGACTAAGTGGACTCAAGTTGGTTACATGTGTCAGTGCCTACTGCAATGAGAGAAATCCTGTGCTATTTAGAACATCCATAAAGGGCTGGCAGCAACAACACTAAGCTGATGGGAGACAATTTGGGACAGACAGATGGAAACCTTGTTGCGGTTACTTTGACACACAACACAAATATAATACTATTAGGAACAGCATTTAAATGACTAGTAATTTTTGAAAAAGACATATTTTGAATGCAAAAAAAGATATGTAGTGGTTCACATAATGTATCTTATTACGATAATAAACTGGAAAGTGCTATGGAAAGTCTGGGATTCTTGGACTTGTAAATATTGATTAACAGTAACAAACAATGCAGTTAGCAATGAAATAAAATTTTTATTTTTTTCTGGCATAAGATGCTGATATTTACCATTTCCTGCATTTTCCCATAGGAATTTTCTGACCCATTTTTTGAACTGTAGGATAGTAGAATTATCAGGTACTTCAAGTCCAACAGTGTAAAGTTTCTTATACTGCACACTTTTAGGTAAATCCTAGTACCAAGAAGGAAAAAAAAAAAAAAAGTAAAAATTATTGAAGTCTTGCATCAATGAAAAACCTTAAGCAGTCTCTAACATAATGCCAAACAGTAGTTCAAATCTTCAGTAGAAACTGAGAACAATCGTAACACAATTCTATACATACTCTTGGAAACTACCATTTACATTTCCACTTTAAAGACGTGATCTCAAAGAAAGAACAGTTTCTACAGAAGACTTACTTATCCCTGCTAATAAGGCAGCACATTAACTGAAGAGAGCAGATTCTTGCAATTCCTTTCTAACCCGTTTTACAATTATTAGCAATATTTGTCCCTCCCACCCACAATCATACATATACTCACATATTCACCCCTTTTAATGGCTACAGCTCATGTACATTCAAAGATTAGCATTCAGGTATAACATTGCTATTTGTTCTCCTTTTCAACAGGAGGCTGATTAATCACAGTTGTTTGGACCATACTCATTAAAAATTTGAAATTGATAAAGTAGTTTTAAAATGTACTCTTTCTTAGTTGATTCCACTGAAACATCAGTAAAAAAAGACCCTAGAAATAAATGAGAATGTCTTCAGGGCACAGACTGTAAGTCCTCTGCATATTTTCTGCAGTGCCTGGCACTCTGAGTTACCGTAAAACAAGTAATTCACGAATGCAAGTAGCTGGGAGTAGTTGCTTCAAAACAAAGGTTGCAGTAACACTTTTATTTTGTTATTATGCTCACATTACCTTAACTTCATAGTATCGAGTGGTATATGTTAAATCAATAATTAATCCAAGCTCCACATTTAGGGCTTTCATTGCCGCAATTAAGTCTTTTGGTGTAAATTTCTGGGTTGGGGTAAGCCTCTGGTTAATTGCCTACAGTGAAAATAGGAAAGAAAGATTTTCTTTTTAAGTTCTAATAACAAGAAATTTGTATTATTCAGCTCTTTTAATTAGGACTAGGAAACATCAACATTCAAAAGGGAATGTCTACAGTATCAGAACCATATCCATGTATTATACAGATAAAAGGAACCAAATAAAAAGCAAATAAGAATTTGTCGTGTATTCCTATTCAGATGAAAATGCAAGAAAATGTGCGAGAATTTCCACTTGTATGATGTTACCAAACACTATTAAAATAAACACTAATTTGATAGCCCAAAAGTCCTGCAAAATGCAGCATGCATAAACTGATTTTTAAATAACTAAACATCAGCAAAAAAGCAAAACACCACAATCCACTTTCTCACAAACATCCTTTGTCCTGCACAGTAACACAAAATTAACAGTGTATTTTACATAAAACATTAGAAGTTGTGATTTCTTCTAAAGGTTTTAACTTCCTCCCCACAAATGCTGTGCAGACATTTATATCCCTGCTTCACCTCTTGTCAGAGATGCCATTGTCATGGCATGTCATTGAGCAGTGGAAAATATTAAATAAGACTAAAATATGATGACTAAGAAAGCTGCATGTTGGTGGGTAATGAATAATTAATTTAATTTGACGGAAACAGTCAGAAAAATGTTTACTCACCCTATTTTAGCTACATTTTTTGAAATGTGTTCTTCACTCTAGGTATGAAAACGCCTCATGTACGCAAGGCTGGATTTTCTCTGAATAGCGTGCTTTCTCTGAATAATGTTACTTTTAGTAAAATCTGAAACTGAAGTTACTAACTTTGAGGTGACAATGGTGCATCTGCAAAAGGTCTATGATACAACATTAAAGAATTTTTTCTTTTACTATGTGAAGTCACACAAACTGAGGTGGAATACAACTTAGAAAACTAAGACATCTCTACACATATTGCTTGATTGAGTAATCAGTGTGATGTGTTATGAAAGCCTCTGTTTTGAAAAACTATTTGGAATTTTATAAAAACCTTCTGCCGAGTATTCAGTAGTTTAGGTATTTAATTGGGCTTTGAGAATGTGAGAAATGTGTATCAATTCTAAAATCCTTCCTGCATAGGAAGGAACTAGCCCAGTCCTTACTACACTACAATGTTACTGTTAGCATTACAATGATGATCTGAAAGGAAGGACAGAAAATCCTGCCAAGCAAACTCATGGTTTGAAATACTGAAAATATTTACTCCCTTTGAGTGAAATCACCAATCATCAACTTCCCAATAGGTAGCATAGAAGGAAACTGCTGCATATTTAAGAGGTCTGTTCCACCAATTTAATAATAGGACTTCTGACAGATTATGACCAATCAGGTCTTCAGTATTTCTGAACAGATTTACTGACCTCCACCATGTCTGCAAAGACATCACAGTTTATGCATTTCATGTGCATGCTACCACAAACTCCACGAACTTCAAGCGCAAAGTCTCTGGAATACTTGTCATTTCTCTCTTGCATAGTTCAGACTGAACAAACTGAAGGGACAGAAGTATTACAGATCTTGCTTCCCTGGGTAACAGACTTTTTATCTGGCCAGGTTCAAAGACAGTTTAAGAGAACAGGGATCCATGCCCCAGCGAGACTGGTAGGACTGGCAGTGAGCAATACACTGATGCAGAGCGCCTACTTGTGATACATTGCTATAAAGGTTCCCTGAGAAGGTATGCCCCTTTTTATAATCTCTTGTGAAGCTCCTTCCAGACTATGACAGGAGCTACAGGGAAAAAGAAAAGTTATAAGAAAATATCTTCCTCTGAAATCTGGAGTGAGAGGGAACTGGAAATATATGCACTGAACAAATCCTACCGAGAACAGTGCATCTATGCAAAATGCTGATGCTGGATCAAGTGGAATTACAGGAGCTGCTGATGAAAAAAATCCTCTCTCAAATACCACAATAGTAAAAAAGTGAATTACAAATTTACTGAGTTTTATATTCACTGATCTGTTCACCGGCACTCTTGGTAAAAAGACAGAAAACCACGATACAATCCATCAGTACTGTGGAGAACAAGACCAATAGCAAGTGAGATCCTTGGTGTCAAAGGACTCAAACCATCATACCAAAAGCAACTGCAGGAAGCAAACCCTGCAAGCATTCCACTCCAGTCATTGCTGATACAAGTGACCTGTAACGGAGACTGAAAATGTAATGGGCACTAACAGACCCAAAGAACCCAATTTTTTCATACAAATACTAGAGTGCAATCTGTAGACAACAGCTTAGACAGAATATTTACTCTTAATTGCTACAGTTATGTCTAGCCACTGAACTTTAAAAGAGCTCAGAAGCTTTTATTTCCTGCCTATCTGAAGCAAGGATTTGTAAGAGTTCATTTATACAGCACCTGTATTAATGTATACAGAAGGACAAATTTGCCCTAATTTGGCCTATGCCTCAGTCCATCAAAGAACCGAAAAGTCTAAAATACACAGCCTCCACATTTTGTATTGTCACAAAGAATTGAAAGATCTGACTCAGCGTATTTAATAGATTAAGATGGCACTTCATGTTAGTAAGAATCTAAAGGACATACTAACAAATAAAAGAAATCTACAAAGACTTCTTTTTAAAATATACTGCATTCCTCCAGATTACTGAAGCTTTTTGATTACAAATTCTAAATCTAATGTGGATCTATAATTTCAAAAGTACTGCAGTGGCTGGTATTCTTTAATGAGTGCTTGATTTGTTATTCATATTATAACTAATTCCATATGACTTCCTTACAACAATCATGGAAAGATCTTAAATAAGATAATGAATTTAGGCCCCTTAATAGTGATCAAATGAATTCTGCTGATTGATTAGAGATTTCATGATTTTTTAAAAGATAAAAAGAGTAATGCAAAATACAAATTCTAAAAGGAAAAAAAATCAGAATATTATGTAAAAAGCCACTAGTAGATGACCAGAAGGACTAAATCTGAGTA
Organism: Buceros rhinoceros silvestris; assembly: GCF_000710305.1. Taxonomy (NCBI): domain Eukaryota; kingdom Metazoa; phylum Chordata; class Aves; order Bucerotiformes; family Bucerotidae; genus Buceros; species Buceros rhinoceros. The sequence continues at coordinate 10,939 of NW_010416833.1, read as the reverse complement.
AACTATTTTTTCATAAAACTTTCCTGAAATTTGCATGAATATTCACACTCTTCTTCATTGCTTTTGCATGTATGTAATAGACCAAATCTGTAGTTGCATTTTATACATACCCCTTTTAAAGGTACTTTGAATGCAATAAATCTAGTTCCTGGTATAGGCTGTCCAACAGGTGTCAAACTCCGCCATCTGTAACAGAACAAATATTTAATTTAAAATATTTCCAAATGATTCAACAGAAGACACCTGCAGCTTCATTTAAAATTAAAAAAAAAAAAAAAAGTATTTCCTCTTGGGATTAAAACTTTGGTAAAACAAAGCACATAAAAATTATGCTCCTTTAAAATAATAATAAAAGTAATTTCAAACTATGCGATACAAACATCAGGCACATCTGGTGGCATATTTCTCATAATTTTAATACAGCAGTTATTTCAAATTATTTCCAAGAGAAACGTATGTTATCTTTTGTTCTGTGACGGGCCACGAAGCTACTAGCATCATATATTAAGATTCAGATTTCCCAACAGCAGAATCCCATAGTTCCTAAAACTCCTTGACCACATAAGCAAGAAGTCGTAACTGAAGTGCATGAGTTTGAAAAAATGACCAATTAAATCCTGGTATGTAAGTAAAGTCTTTTTAAAAATCCATCTTCCATTAGTAATCTGCCTGTTTCACCGAGAAACTACGATTTTTCAGAAAAACTATAACAAATTGTTATTATATAATTGAATAAAATTAATAAAGGAGCATTATTTTGGGATAAAAGAAACAGGGAGATGCCCCAAAAATGCTGGAAGAACATCCACGGAATATTGCTACAGCACTGATCAGGGCAGGAGTTTATTTAGAACACTATGCAGCTTAAATAAAGACATTTTTGTTGTTTGCAAGTCTAAAGTCAGAAGCCATAATAAAATGAAACTTTATTTTCTGCAGAGCATCACCATAATGAAAATATTTCTTGAGAGCTAATGTGCACACCTGCTGTTATCATACAGTAGAATTATGTCCCCAAATCTGCGGTCATTCAATGAAGTAGTTTCAAGGTATCATCAGGACATTTGAAAACAGTCTTTTTCCTTCCTTCTTCTTCAACTTCCAAAAAATTGCTCCCCTCAAAATGGTAGAACAGCATTTACAAACAAGTAGCACCCATATAAAGCAAAGCAGATGGGTAAGGTTTAACAGCTGAAAAAGTATTGTTACAACTGGTGGAAATTTTTCAACTTGGCTTAGTCGAACACTTTTAAAAACTTTTATGTTCACATCAATCATTTAATTGACAATGAAATGCAAAGTTTACTTTCATTAAATATACAAAGCTTCTAGATTTTGCAAATGTGTTTACTTTGTAATATGTTTCTTTTTCAAAGAAACACTTTTGTCTGCACTTTCTTTGGATACTTCGAAAAATAGAGAGAGTATTCCAGCAAAAAATCACCTACTAATGTGAAGATTTGTTACAACACTCAAAATACTAATAATTCCAAAACCACAAGAACTGGTATTCACGAATTCTACACTGTCCTGAAAAAATTTGTGATGTATCACATTTCAGAGATTTCAGTTTTTAAAAGAAGTATGAAAAGCTTTACCTGAAGAGGAAAACAAGTTTATCAGCAGATCAACTTTACCTTCAAAGAGGTAACTTACTAAATTTAGGACTATTGTTTCTTCTCCTCATGTGAGGACAAATTACCTCAGAAGCTGGATGATCTAAAATCTACATAGCCTTTCTGCATTTTCAGCTAGTACCTCAACTATTAAAACACAAAAGTTTTCCGTAAGATTAACACTGGTGCCCATTCGCTTACAATTTTCTGAATTCATGTTTAAATTAATCTCTCCCTTTAAAGGAACCATCCAATAGCTTCTAGATTCCTTTTGGATTTCCATAAAACCACATCATTTATTAAATAAACTGAATGCTCTGTTTTAAAATATTTTAACCACTGAGTATTTTGCTTTGTTCACAATTCCCATACGGGACTATAACAAAAACTATATGTTGGCTCTCAAGGAAATATCTATAATTATACTTGTCATAATATACAAATAATATTTCCACTCCAAGATGCTCGAAAGTAACAAATGCAACACTTACAGCATGGTGACCGGAAGCATAATTCATACTAACAAATCATGTATCAATCTACCACATCAATGTCTGTAGCATTAACATCTTTTTCGTCTTCATCATAAGCCAAAGTACAGATTGAGGCTCGCAATGTAGATGTACAGATGCTTAGTTTAATTCATAACAACTGAAAAAACAAAGGACTTATAACTCATCCTTAGGAGGCTGTTGCAATCAGCTGTCACATGGAAGATGTGAGAAGGTGTAAGGGCAAGCTAGAGATTAAATCACTGAGAGTTATTTGCAGTAAAATATTTTACTAAATTCTAAATTATTGCAGGAATTTTGTACCTCATAATTGCAACGGGGAACAAAAACAGTCTCCAACTTCATATGTTCCCTTGGCTTAGGATAGTTACATACAGGAAAAAAAGAGGACATTCTCAATCACCATAGTTTGAAAAGCATTGCTCAAAAAATTACGTATCATGTATTACAGAAGAAAAGTGTTCTAACTTCACAAGTCTTCCTAAGTGAATTTTCAGGCTCATAAACCTCAGAGTCTGGTAGTTGTACACTAGTTGTAAAATATGAAAACAAAAATCTGAGATGATGTTCCATTTATTCAAGATAGATAAATTGTATAAGATCACAAACAATGTAAATGGACTGAAAATATTACCAAAGCTAATAAAACTCACAACATAATGAAATATTTTAGTTGCCAGAAATGCTCAGTTAAAAAAAAAAAAATTAATCTACAGCAAAACCGTGAAATCTGCGCTGTGCATAGTTTAATTTTATCTCATTCACTAAATTTTAGACAGGTACTAAACACTATGAACCATATTTAGATGTACATTTAGATGTATATATGTATATAGGTTTAATACCAGCCTGTGCCTCTTGTTAATTTTAATAAGTCTGGAAATTACATCTTTATTTATAACAAGGAAATACTCTTCCTGCTTTTGCTCTTAAACTTCCAAATAGAATTAGAAAATGGGCTGTACCTAGAGACGGAGGAACTAGTGCAGCAAATGCTATCATAAAGATAAACCAAACAAGAATACAGTATTTTTTCAACATAGTTCACTCTTTGGTGTTACCTCTACTAATACAAAATGCTTTAAAAAAGTCAGATTTAATCTGACTGACAGCCATATTCACATACACATGTTTAGAAAACATTTTCTAAGGACATGTTTGGAAGCAAGGGTTGAAGGCAATCCCAACCACAAAAGACAACTACCTTATGTAGTAAGACAATTTGAAAGATAGCATAAATTAGAAATTCAGATCTTTTATAACCTGCTTTCTCTTGGAAAACTATGAGTGGAAATCTAACATGATTATCATAAACATAAGCAATTGGGAACCAATAAGAAATGATAAAAAAAAGGCTTAAAAATCTTATTTTCTTTAATTAGCAGTGTAAAAAAGGCTTTGTAAAAATTCAGAACCTTTTTTCACATTGAGGGATTGACAGAACAATGTACCAGGATTACAGAGTTTGTTGTCAGACCTTAATAAACCGGGGTTTTTATTCTCCGATATTTAAAGCCATTTAGATCCTCCCAGAAAAAAAATCTGCAAATCAGCAAAAAACTCAAAAGTTGCTGACAGCTCTGTTGTAGAAAATGAGAAGAAGGCATTCTTTGTCAAAAAATATAAAGGGTTTGTGTTCCATGTTGTCTTTATAATATTTAAAAAGAAAATTTCAGCATAATGCGGCAGAACTAAAAAGAAAATGATTTCAAGTTGAAAAGCAGATTGAAATTATGCAAAGATTGGCTAAGGAAATAAATTCAAATTTGTTCTGTTGTCAGTGAAGAAATATGGTTAGGAATTATAGTGACAGGGACTAGGAAAGTAAAACTCTTACAGAAATCTAGATAAAGGCAGAAATGACCAAAGACAAGTGAGCTGCAGGCGTTCACATAAACAAGAGTTAAAGAGGCAAAGACATAAATAAGCATTTTAACAAGCATGAATGAGAATTATGACACCTGATTTGTGTCCTGCTTGAATGTAAGTGGAAGGAAGAAAGCAAGGAGTCAAAGGTGTTATCACAAGACTTGAAAGCATCATCATTCCTGTACCAAGGACTAGAGGCTGGAGTGAAACACAAGCTGGACACAAAGTAGCTGCAAAGACAGCAGGAAGAGTTTCCTGAAAGAGGCAGTGGTATCTTACTGAGACATAGACATGAAATATATTTCTATGCCTAGAAATAAATCTAGGCATTTGCATCACTGAGGTAACAGGTCTGGCCATAGAACCGCTGGCATTCACATTAGAAAGATGTTGTGATAAGAATCTGAAATAGAACCTTGTAAATTCAGAGAAACACAGCAGCTTCCCAAAACAAGTAATAGTCAGAAGATGACATATCCAGGAAGCAAGTGAAGTCTGAGAACTTCTGTACAAAACACAATGGTTATCAAATTGCAGACAATCTAGGACTGCATACATTAAAGCAAAATATCTGTGATATTTCTGGTCCTTCCACAAAACAAACCCCCTTCAGAATCTCAAGAAGTGTGCAAAAAGAACTGCAAATCAAACTCTTAAGTTTGCATTAAAATAGCTATGATATGCATTTATGGTCCCAATATGGCAATTAATTTTTTTCCTGAACTCTAAACTATCCAAAGCCACAAGAACTCCAGAATTTGCATGTCCAAATAGAGAAGTAATTAAGAGAGAACAGCACTTAAATAAAAAGTGACACATTGTGCACACAATACATTTTCAATTACACCTTTATTTTTCTAAGTTTTCAAACAGGTAAACAATCCACAGACTACATGCAGATAAAGATGTGTAAGTCAACAAAACATAAATTAACCAATTATTTAACTATTTACCTTTTGCAATTCCCACTTCCCTATCATGTTTTGTCTTCTTCAGTCCCCAAATATCATCAATTTTTTTAAAACATGGGCGGAATTTTGCCTGCCATTCTAAACCAAATAATCAATTTCTGGTTGAGAAAAAGTGTTAAAATCAAACTAAAAATCATTCTCTTTTCCCTCTGAAAATTCTGTGATGCTTGAATGGCTTCTAGATAAATAAATAAATACATTTATTATTGATATTACAGACTCTAGTTAGGTAATCTGAGGTTAGAGGTTTTTAAGTGTAGTTTACATGAAATATATTACTCTGCTTATCCATTTTAATTTAAATGAAAAGCAAGTACGATTTATTGTATTTTTCTTTAAAAATTGCAGAGGTATTTCAGAGATATTCAACAGAAACGAGCTTCATGCATCTTAGTAGAAGTTTACAAGATACGTCATCTAGATTAACCCAAGAATCTAGCAGCCATATGCTTTGTGAAATGGCCTCTGTTAAAGGACAGAAGAAAAAAACAAGCAGCAACAAAAAAACAGCCAGCTCCAAGACCATTCCACTGAGGAACATCAATAGGGGCTGCAAAGCAGCCTCCAGCTTCAAGTGGGGTAACAGAAGGCACTACAGAGATGTCCAAGATAAAGACGAGCTTGCAGTAGATTTGACTAAGGCAAAATTTAGTATTAGTTCCGAAGCCTCTTCTGTTAAACTAAAAGATATGTTGAACACCAAGATAACAATCCAAGCAAAGATTATAAATAGCTATATTTTGCATAAATCTTGCTATTAAAAACCAAAACATAAATGCAATAGAAAAGATGCTTATGTAGGTTTTAAACATACAAAACCACATGCCAAGGAACTGGAAAACACAGCACAGATTGTAAATATCAGTAATATCTGTAATTATTCAACACAATTTTGAAAACTAGATATGAAAACTTTATTCGTTTCATATGAGCATGATTTGTGGTTGTTAAAGTAAATCTTACTATGAATCAGTTCTAAAACTTAGAAAATTATACTGAAAATTATAGACACTATATCCCCTTAAGGGAAATGTTAGACTAAAATACGGCAAAATTGTGTGTTCCACACCTGGCTCTCCTAAAAGTTTTAACTGAAACAGATAAACCTTGCAGCTGTATGTAATTCACTTAAATCATTTAAACAGATGGATACCTTACTATTTATTTTCTTCTGTGATTTTTGAAAGAAAAACAGTATGTTTCACATAAAGATACGTACATTCTTAATAGCAAGCCAGACAAGAGATCTACTAAATGATTCAATAAGACAGAACCATGGAATTGGAAATAATTTTAAAGTTTCATGTCTTTGGTTTGTCAAATCTCAGTGACATAACATAAAGCACATCAAACTGTCAACAGCTACCCTACAAGTTCTTCATAGCAAAAAATTAGAATTCGTTGGTCTTTCTGAAGCCTAAACCCACTTTACATCACCTATGATACTGATGTTTACATTAGTACATGCTAAAAAAAAAAAAGAATAAAATCTGTACAATGAAATACAGAGTAATTATGGTATTTTTGTCAGGAAAAAAACCTTCTGTATAAAAGGAAATAAGCTCTCGTCTTACATCTCCAAGTGTGTAATATTCAGTTCAGTAATAATGTGTTCCAGTATTCCAGAGTAGGAGAAACTAGTACTGAACTCTAGGCATCGATTCAAAACAATTTTCACCTAATAGTTAAAAATTAGTGCTAGTAAAAACGGTGCAAATAGGAATACGTTACTGAAAAGGTACAGCAGATGGAGAAGTAAATTCAGAGAGCAGTATCTGAAGCTATGCTTAATTCAAGGGTTTCTACAATTCTGGAGTCCCTCACGAGCATCCGTGATTATGAATTACAAGTTACAAGTTTAGAACTTACCTGGGAAAGTGAATTCTGAAACACTCAAAAAAGGATAATTTTTGTAACTGTAGAGAAACTCAAGTCTGTCAGCTGTAGCAAGATAATTTAGAAAATACTACTTGGAACCTCTTCTTTTTTTGGCCACTGATACAGCTTGATATATGCACAGCTTTATTTTCCTAGTGGCTTCCATACCTCTACGGATACCTGATTCACTACTATTCTGTTGAAATACTACTCTGAAGAAAAGACAGCTGTTCAAAGACTGTGACACGCTGTCAGGACAGAACACATACTGAACAGATCAAAAGTGGAAGGGAGGGAATATAGCTCTTAATCATTTGTTACTACATAAGATTTCTCACTTTGCTTCTCGCCAACTCCTTTAAGTAGGATACCAAGAAGACACAGCTTGTGAAAAAAAGGTGTGGATGTAAAGCACGGGAGAAAATTTTCCTTACCATGTCAATAAGTAATTGCATATCTTTGTACTTGTGGTGGTGTATTGTAACACAGGATATGGGTCTTCAACTCCTATAGCAATATCATCATTTCTCAGGTATTGTAAGAAGTAATTTCTCTCCTATCCACATTTTTAAATGCAAACATTCTGTGTCTGATGGTATGAAGCACTTTTACTTTACAAATAAACACTCACCTTAGTTTAACTCTTCTCTCCCATCCACCTTTAGTGTATGCATAATCAGTTATGCCATAGTCTTTAACATTTCTGTCTGAATGAAAATGATGATACTTTTAAGTCTGTACAGGAGCAATTCAGTTGTATGTTTATTGTGCAGAGGCAAAAATAATTCAGCTTTGTCCTTGTAATAAAAAGATGCCACTCCTGTTGGTTTTTTATACCATTTAAGGGAAACATGCAAGAAGGTGACATGTCTGCAGATGCTTTTCAGAACTGAATTTGAGTTTATGAAATTATACCCACTGTAGAGTTTTGGATGGTGAAGCAAAAGATATGTATAAATCTGTAAAAACAGTATTTTATGACTGTTATGTAACATGAACTCCTTTCACTGGCTAGTTCTCCACTAAAAAAATCATAGTATACAACTACTGAAGGACACCACCATTTCAGACACTGTGCAGAACCAGAACTCAACTTCATGGTGGAAATGGTGTTGCAAGGCGCCACTCGAATCCCGCTTATCCTCATGTCTCACTTTGTTACAAAATTACTTCTCCAGCACTACTTTGTAGGACAGACTGCAAAGGACACAGTATCCCTTAGGTCTGCTCCTAGACATTGCTGGGAAAAGGGAGAAATTATTTCTGCCATGAAGGCATACAGGAAGTCTTTCAGACCACCTCCTCCTCTGCTGAATCAAAGACGGAACAAAAAGCATCAGATCAAACATTCTGGGCTAGGGCTGAGTGGCAGGGACACAAGAACAAGAGTGGACCAAGAACAAAGTACAAGATCAGCAGTGCAGATCCAATGGCACCAGTGGCAATTCATACCACTTTAATATTACTTTAGATGTTGAGTACTCTCAAAGTGCTGATATCCAGCAAGGCTGTGCAGTGCTATAGCACAACCCTTATGTAAAGGCAACTTTAATTACAGTGCAAACAGTATATTGTAAAACATGATAGTAATTACCTATCTAATTTATCTAGTTTAGCTGTGCTATTCCTAGCTACTTGTAACTTTACTGAAACCTCACACTTATTGTATTGCTTTATTTAGCATAATGGAATTCAGATTGAAACTGTTAAGAACTGTATAAAGAATTGAGTAACAGAAAGATAATCTTAAAAAAAAGTCTCTACGTACTGTGACTTTCGTTTATCTACTATGGTGTTTCTCTTGCAGCATCATTAAAAACAAAACACTTACTGTTAGATTTGTTGGTATTACAATACTGTGATATGACTGAGGTTGTCCTTCCACAGTGTGCTACCATCTGGACTGGTCCTTACGTACCACAATCTTGCTTCTGCCAACAACTATTTCTGGGGCCAGTAAATTCCATGTGCAGGATCACCTAGGTTAAAATTAATTTTCCTTATGTCCTCTTCCAGCAATTGCTTCTATTTTTTCCTAGTGCACTAAACTAATTCACAGCGAAGAACTACAACACGGTGTGCTAGCACAAGTATGACATCAATATACTGCTGTGAGATTGGGAGACTGGCAAGCCCTTAAAGTCCTTTGCTGCTGTAAACCCAACACTGTGGATGTCTAACTGTATTTGTTCACAGTATCAAAAATTAAGTATCTGGAGAAGCTGAAAGCACTTCAGTATCACGAGCTTTGTCAGATGTAACACAAACTTCATAGCCAATTACTCCACAGTACATGTACCTCTCCTTGAAAGACACAAGGTATTAGCTTCCAATCATAGAAACCAAAAGTACAGTCCACTGTTCCTTTCATACTAAAGAGAAGAAATGCATGTAGCCTGAAAGCTGCTCTAGTTCAAATGTGAAAGGGAAAAACAAAGGAGAAATTAGCACCCGATTCCCAGAAGTTTTAGTAGTAATTTCCAAGTATGGGGAAAACAGGAGCACAGTTTGTCTTTCAGGCTCTCTGCATTACTGCTTGCAAACCTAACCCTCTTTAGTCCAATTCTGTCCAACTTCTAACTGAAAGTTAGAAACTCTCAGAGAAAGACATGCTTAAACCGCTTTCCTTAAATTTTATTCTAATTTTAATCCCTGAGTTTGTCAGCTATGAAAAAAAACTTCAAAGTTTTAAAAATAACTTCAAGAAATGTTGTTCATCTTTTGTATCTATTTATCGCTTTAAGGCTAACATATGTTGAAGGAAATAATGCTTTTTGTATTCTACTGCTCTTCCTAAAAATGTTCTTAGTAAACTTATTTAACACTACCCCTGAAACCAGGATAATGCCAACCTTTCTTCAAATAAACTGTAAGTTATTGTTCCATTAGAGTGCGCCTTTATATCTCAGCACAACCTTCTACCTAAGAAGTTTGTACTGATGTCAGCAGTAACAGGAGTTAAACTTCTAAACTTGGACTTCCTCTTTTTTTTTTCCCCCCAGTAGAGCCAGAGAATAGAATTGTATCTGTTTTAAATGAGATAATTTTATGGGGCCTGTATGCAGACCTAAGCAAGTCACTGGAAAGTCTGTAGAGTGCATTTGAGGTTTTTTATTATTGTTATTTTTCCCAACAAAACATTTCTGTTGTCCTCTTGAATAAAACAAAACTGCAGGGTGCTTCTGGACATGAATCCAAGAAAATACTCCTTGATCACATGCATGCACCTGCTCCCATCTTAGCAATTCTTCCTTCACTCCTGGTAGCAAACATCTGGGTAGTCAGAAAGACGGACTACTCTCCCACTTCCCCAGGAAGTATACACCTGGGCATAAGAAGGTTAGGAAGAAGGGCCTGGTTTGGGCTGATGAAGAAGTGTTCGCAGACAGGCTGGTATAATACTCACCTGGGGGATGAAGGGCTGGGTTGTTCTTGTCTTGGAGAAGATACCTACCTTACATGGCTGTAGGTGGTGAAGTTGCTTGTGGCAAGAAAGCACCTGGGGCAGTCAGTGCCCCTTCTCTGTGGGCAGGACAGTGCCCACTCCTGCCTCTTGCTCAGTGTGAGGGATACTTACCCATCGGGGATAGTGTTCTTCTTTACCATGCTGAAAGCAGGAGCAGGCAGAGCAGGAGACAGCGGTGAAAGTGGGCACTGCAGCAAAGGAGAGAGAACCGCGCAGTTAACACGGTGCTAATCTCTTTCTCCATCAGTGGGCCTTTTCATGGGGCTGAATCTCCAGTAAAATTAACCAAGCAGTCAGCTGCGGCTTGAAGCCATCCTGATGGAGTTCTGCAGCTTGCAAGGTAGCCTGTTTTCTCCACTCTAGAGTACGACAAGAGGGAAAGACAACTCACCTCTCCTCTCCAGGAGATCAAGAGAGGAGAGGCAGCAGGTTTCTCTCTAACTCTAGCAGCAGCTCCTGCAGGGATGAAGATCTTCCTGGCAGTCCCTTCTGTCCCTCTCCTGTGTCTCAGAGCAGCCTGTTCTGCCCTTGTGCTCCCCCGGCTAGAACTCTTGTCTCAACGAGAAGAAACTCCTGGCAGCTGCAAGAGGCGAGGCCGGCACTTCAGCAAGGGAAGGAATATCAGCT
>NW_010416832.1:16734-18446 GCF_000710305.1 Buceros rhinoceros silvestris | reverse complement strand
GAGGAAAAATAATAATAATAATAATAATAATTAAAAATAAATAGCCAGTAGTGAGTGTTACAACATTGCATGCATCTTTTAGCTTGTTCAAATTCTCCAAAACCGGAAGTCTGTTATTTTAGTATGTTCCACAGGGTTTCTCAATTTGCTTTAACTTTAAAATTTTTTTTCATTTGCTTAATTTTTTAAAGCTCTGTTTTTCCACAAACGAGGTTTCATCAAAGTATTTTCCACCCAGCTGTAGCATCATCTTGGACCTAAACTGCAATTTTTCTATGACCTGATAAAGTACATCAGGATTTTTACTTGCCTCTAGCACTAACCTTGCAAATGCTTCTGTGTACCTTTACAGCCACGTTCCAACTGCCAGTTCTCTCTTTTTGAAAGTCCTGGAGAAGAAGTAACTTACAGTAACTCTTTACACCAGGGTGGAGTGATGCCTGTATTGCTGTGATGACAGTGAAGTTAGAGGAAGGACAGAGCCAGATCTCCACTCCTATCCCTGGTCCATTTTGGCTGCTCCTAGTCTACCAGATTCAGAGATTAACTGTGCAGCAGAAACTACCATCACTTGCACTGTAGATAATTATCAAATAGGGTCTATCTCTTGCGTTTCTCTTCTCCGTTTCTGTGAATGTGAACAAAAGCCACACTTTGATCCCCAAAGCTGTGGAGGAGAAATTGAAGGACTCAGAGCAACAGCCTAGCAGTGGATATAGAAAAACTTGATATTTACAGAAAAGTAAATTAAACATGGAAGCACCATTCTATAACCCTGAAATCAAATACATGCATCTTTTAAATGTCAGGAACTACCTTTTTCACTTTAAAAATAAATTGTTACACTTTGCCTCTCATTCACTTCACTAAGCTTCTCGCCAGTGAAAAACTGCATAGATAGATACTTTTTAAAAGCATTTCCAGTACAAGGAGTCTTGGAACTATGTCAGACTGCCATCCAATCTCTATTCATGATTTTAATCATACATTTAATGAGACTGAGATTCACTGCAAAAATTCTCCTCACAACTGTCAAGCGTTCCTTGCTCCTTTTCCTTAGGCTCATCTAAATTCTCCAAGTAGCACCTTTCTGCAGTGAAGTTCCCTCATGACACGCTGAATCTCTGATTGACAGGCAGAGCACACGCACCAAGCAGAATGTCAAAGAATACGACATGATAAAACCAAACATAGCTTAATACAGTTATGATAATGCCAAACTGCTTAAAATTCTCTATACCTTTGACAGACTAGCCGTGTATTGTATGTCTTCAAAGCTGTGTACCTGTCTAGAAAAGCTAGTTTCTCTCTCTGGTCCTTGAAGGAGATAAATATGGTTTGCATTTTAGACCAGGTTTAAACTAGAGCTAAGTAAATTGATTTTTGTTGATGAGAGTAAGAGGTTTATTGTGATCCTTCAGACTTACAAGCTTGTATTTCATTGAATATCTAATATGTGATGTGAAGGATTCCTGACTTAAATGGCACTCCTATTAAAGCTTGTTAAATGTTAAAGACCTGACATAAATATTTTCAGAGTTGAAATCTGCGAGATAAGGTTACCCATAAATTATGTAGTCATATTTGCAGACAACTGGAAAAAAAAATCCATTATTTCCCAGAAAATTATTCTTCAAAACTTGAATGTAGAAGTAACTATTTCAGATTTTCATGTCAGTCAAGCAGGGAGAAGGCAACTAAAAGGCAACTTC
>NW_010416832.1:7915-16660 GCF_000710305.1 Buceros rhinoceros silvestris | reverse complement strand
CAGCAGGAAGCATAAAATACTGAGAAATAATAGCTAATCCAACAGTTCCTAAACAGGTCACAGACAAAAAATTATTCACTCAAGCAAGTGTACTTGTTTCCAAAGACAAGTCTATTGGTAAAGTTTAGGAGTCATCTATAGACAGAGCTTTGAATGCTGCTATATAAATGGTTTTCCTACACAGAGAAGCCATCGTGCAGCATAGAGGACATGAATCTACATCATGCGTGTTACTCCTGCCACTCTTCTGTGGACACATTTGACGTTGACATTAAAGCCACACAGTGTACTACTAAATGAAATAGGGCCACAGCCCTGTTTTGTTAACCTTATGACTCTAAGACACACCTAGTATCAGGGTAGGGGACCTTTCTCATTCCAAAAGTGTCTTAAATAAAGCTTGCACTACAGTCCATCAAAGAGGTGCTTTGCGGCACGAAACCATGTGGCATGACTGGTAGTGTGCCACGAAGACATGTGAGGGAAGCGATGACATGCCACGAAGCCTGCTGAGGGAGCGCAGGAGGTGTGCGTGGTGGGAGCCAAACCCAATACTGCTGTTGCGCATGCTGCCTCCTGTTGTCTGAGCTGTACCCAAAAAATGTCTGAGAGTGCCAGCCAGCACAGAACAAAACATGAGTGGGCATGCAGGATGTGTCCAGTAAAATAGTCTGAATGGTTGGTAGACCAGTGTTCGAAATAACTCCCCATCTCTCTTTTAGCTAGCAGTACAGAAAGAGACTGAGAATTCAAAGCCCAGTGGCCTTTGCAAAAAAAGTGAGCACAAAAGCCTTCTCCTGCTCCCCAGGCACAGCAGCCACAGGAGGGACAACCAGCCTACTGTCAGCACCTTGGCAAAGTTTGAGTTTTAAATGCTTCTTTTAAAATAGTCAATCACCACCTTTATTGTCACCGACACCTTCTTTTATGCTATCAACTTCACTTACACATGCATCATGCCTCTGCTTTCCTTTTAAGATCCGAGCAAGAGTTCATGTGCCCAAAGCTTTTTAAATCTTACCAGCTATATGAGCTAGTAATAAACTAAATTACCTCCATCTACATTCTGGCTCTGGCTTTTTTCCATAGGCTATCACAGCTAGAGCAAAATAACAAGTCCAGTTAATAGTATGCCTTTGCTCAAGAACTCTCTTACACTTGTATTAAATGCTGCATTTTAAGCAGATGACAGTAGATTAAACAAACAAACTCAAAAAAACAAAACAACAACTCACCAAAAAACCACCAACCAAAAAACCACAGCCTACCATTTGGGATTAATTTTCCATCCAAAATCAGAATTTTTTTTTCATTTGGGAAGTTGAATACAGTAGTTTTCAGTCAAGACAAACCAAACTTCACTTGGCCAAATGTAAAATTCTAGTTATGAGACAGTTCAGGCTTCCACTATTTTTCTAGGATGCCTCAAGGATATTTGAAGTCTCCAAAACTCTCTGTCATTCAAGCTCCCTGGCAAGACAACACCTTCTATGCATGAGCACAGCGCTGATCTTCACTGTCTTCTCACAGCACCTCATCCAAAATGAAGTCTGACACAGCCTCTTCCCATGAAGCAATTCTGTAAGAGACTCCGCAAGTTTCAGTAAAACATTAGAGGTTCATGTGAATTCTGAGACAAGCCAAAAGGAAATAATCTACTTGGAAATTTAAAAAAATGTGATTTTCTGGATACATCAAAAATATTTGTTTATCTAGGCTTTTCTAGATTAAATATATCTTCTGCTAAAGCACACAAGCAATCTTTAACTTGACGGGATTTAAACATGACATTACTAAGCATGATTTTTACCCTGAAATTTTTGACTGAATCAAAAACACCCAAATCTTTCTTGCCAATGTTGTGTGAAAAATTGAGCATCCCAATACACAGCGGTCTGCATGTTGTTTAGATATCATTCATTTCCCTAGCCCTGAATCTATGGTTCGTTTCTCATGCTTTCCATCATACTTGATGATTACTGCTGCTTTTACCTTAGAAACACTTGGAAAATTAATCTTTTAACTTTACAAGACTGAGCCAGTTACTCAGAACCCAGTGGTTTCCAGAGCTATTCCTTAATTACACTCATTGCAAAAATAATGGCTTAATTTGACAAATACCTTTAATTTGAAACATTCATGTCTCAACATCTGCACCAAGGGAAAAATGCTGAATTCCCACTGACAACCAAGGAGGAAACATGTCTAACAATACTCTCTGCAATGAGATTTTTTTCTTTTCTATTTTCATTACTATTCCTTAATTTCTGCTTTGGGATCTGCTGCTTCCCAGGTGCAAGGAAAGCAAAATAATGCGGACAGAGGTTCAATACATAGGCATGGTATGAAGTCACAGACTGTGCTTGCTCTATAATAGGAGTTTTCAAGATGAAGTAGAAAGTCGATGGGGACAATGAGAGCACCCTTACAGATTCATTGTGGAAACTGTAACCAGCATCTTATTCAAATGAAGTCCAAGTTCAGCCTGAGGAAATTGCTGTCTAAGGGAGCTAGCGAAGATTAAAGCAGATCAGCTAATAGTAGCTGAAACTGCAGTATTTCGGATTCAGCTGGTTATTCCTGACTTGTGTCTCTAATGGGTTATGTTCACATTTGTTCTTTCTTGCAATCTGAGTTACATAAATTGCCATGCAAGCACAAGATAATGTTTTCAAATAGACTCATTGGCGCATTAATCTATAACACTATAATCAGCCTGAGAATCAGATCTTTTTTTTCATGAAGCAGCGAATGCCAGCTCCTTTGGGCATACAAGGTGTCATCAACTTTATGCCAGCTTTGCTGACTCATATAACCATCTACACTTGTAAGCATTAATTTTCTTTGAGCTACAGCACGTTATATACTAAAGGGGATCAGAAGTAAGCAAAATCATCCGGAAAATACAAGACTAAATTTATATTGCTTCTGCTGAGAGGATTAATTTAACTGGCAAAAGATGGAATATATATTAAGCCATTAATGTTTATAAATCTAGAGATACAAAATAACTTGTTTTACACCAGCTATGATTATCTTGCTCATTTTGTTTGTATGTGCTCAAAATGCTCTGTTACCTGAGTGTTGAGATTATGCTGAAATTAGTTTGATGTTCAAGGGCAAATGCATCTTGTGAGTTTTAGTTTTTTGAAGATTTGAGAAAATCTAAGGTTTTGTTTGTTAGTTGAACAGCACAACTCACTGGCTGAAAGCAAACTGCAGCTTCCTTTTCTAAGGAGGTGTGTTCTTTTTTGATAGCAAGGTATATAGATAGGAATATCTGAACTTAAGCTACTATTTCAAAGTCTCAACTGCTCAAGCATTATTTCATCAAATCCTAATGCCTCCCAGGGGTATCACAGAAGGATACCTCCCCTTTCACTGCAGTGTTACACCAGGGCAGAGAGTACAGGTCACGTTGGCAGCCCCTCTCTTCTTCCCAAGACATGCAATCAGCAAAACTGCATCACTGTGAAAGTATTGGGGGGAAAAAAAATTGATTCAGTCCTGGGGAGAGCTTTAAAATATTGAAACAGAATATTTTATAGAGTTATCTCTTGATAAATAATTATTCTGTTTCTTTGGCTTTGGAAATGGACATAGATAAAATTTAATACACAGATTTACATCTCTCTGAGAAAGGGAAAAGGCTGAACTCCATGTACATTGACAGACGGTTGGATTTAGCATGTATGTGTAGACTTATTGGCGTGGTTTTATGATGCTTTCACTACTTCTGAAATCGAATTTCAGTAAGTATTGAAAGTAAAGCTTTTGAATTACATCCTGTCTCCTGCTGCACAAAAGCCAAGCAATAAGTCTACTTAGTTAAGTACTGAAGACGAGGAATTACTCAGTTCACCCATCACATGAAAAGTAGGTCCCAATTTTATTTATCTTTGTTATTGCATTGATTTAATTCATATTTATCATTTTAAATGATATTAGAAAAAAATTAAGTGCATTTACATGGTTCAGAGGAGTGGTAATAGAACACCAAGCCATCTCCTTTTGAGGTCATCAGAACAAAATTGGTACGGGTTAGCCTTTATTCCTCATGATTATACAAATCAAGTTGACAGCCTCCATCTTTTATAAGTGGATTCCCTTCTGTGAGCATCAGGACTGAACAGAAACATCTGGTAAGTATGAACAGTGTCTCACCTGAATTCCAGCTTTTCTGGTATTATTTCAGTAGTTCTTGGTTTGATAGCTCACTATAATTTTTTATATTTTCACACCTCCATGATTATAATAGAATAAAAATATCTAGGTTCTCATTGACAAGAACATTTAAACTAACATTAATATATGTTCTTTGCACACTCCTAGTGATAAGATGTCTGAAAGATCCAGCAGCACATGTACGCCTTTTTAAAAAACAGCACTTTTAGCAGCAAACAAGTATCTATCAAACTGGTAAAATGCTGTTTCAAATATTTTCTGAAGAAGGGTTCTTAAGACTACACAAGTTCAGAAAAGTGTCATAAATTATGAGAAATACATTTTAAACTTCAAGCAGTATGTTAAAGAATTCAGTTGACCAACAGTATATTTCACTGTCTGTACAACAAGCAAATGAAAATGAAACCATAAACATTGTAGAAACATCTTCGCAATTTTCTCATTTGAACCAGGCAGTGCTAATTAATTTTGAGCTTATCTGGTGTTTGTATCAATTTATAGCGGTGTTTGTAAATCTATAACAGTGAGGAAGATACTGGAGGAACATTAGAATCCCAGTGTTTGCTCTGAGAAAAATCAACTCAGCAGCCTTGGAAACTTTCCATTAGGAATCTGACAAAGCAGTACGCTGGGTTTCAGCGAATAACGAGAGCGCTGTTCCCCTACCAACATCTTGAAACAGAGGTGTTATGTCTGTTCTGTTACCTATCACACATTTGCTGCTCTCAGTGAAGCAGGGACCAAATGGAAATTTGAGCGAGTCACACAGAAAAAAGACCTTAAGCTTAATTGCCTTCCAGTCTCAGTTTTACAACTAAGCAAGGGTGGATGTTACCTGTAGCTGGGACGGCAGGCCCTGGAGGCCTTACCCTTAAAAGGTAAGGAAAAGTACAGCCACAGGTAAACAAAGCATAGGGGCAGGGCTGAGCATGAGGAAGCGAGGAGCAAAGCATGAGCTAGGCGCAGGGATAGGAGGTGTGGTACCTGGGGGAGCAGAAAGGCAGGGTCAGTGGTTAATTGGTGGGTCTGGGGTGTCTAGGCAGAGGAAGAAACTTGTGACCAATCAGAGGATGACACATGGACTAGAATGTGTATATATACAGATTGTTTACTAAGAATAAAGAGATGAGCAGCCTCACGTTTTGAACAACTAAAGTGCGTGTCGCTACATGGCCGCCCCGACTTTCGCGACAGTTACCTTGAGATCCAATACCCTTATGACCTAAGGAGTCCTTTAAAAAGTCAGAGGAGAGTCACTCAGTGCGAATTCCTGTAACCACGTTAAACATCGCCTTCCTAAGGCACAATCTTGCCATTGAGTACCACAATCTCAGCTTTGTAATATTCACAGCCAAGGTGCCTCGACACGTGCAGGGCTAGAGAAATATTCTCTTTTCCTTCAAAATTGCTTATTACAGTATTCTGCTTCTTATGGTTAATGTGTATTTGAGGTTAACACAGATATTCTGGAAATCTAACCCTCCTTTGCCCATGCAGGGCACCTAAGCAGCCTGCTCAACACAGAGGCCTGCAAGACAGGAAAGAAATCATTGATGCCCAACATTATATGAATGTGTTGATCCAGAGATGTGACAGATCAGATCACATCAAAGAACCCCAGCTGTTGTAAGATCCAAGTATTCACAGACCAGATATTTTACATGGGTAAAGCATCTCATGCAGTTTCTCAAAACGTTAGGCTATGGTTGGGAGAAAGGAGGCACCACCTCCTCCTTCTTTAGACTTAAAAGCCACAGTGCAAACTGTCAGCTTGTCAGGACACACCAAGACAAGAAAGCAACTGCATAGTTAGTGAATACAAATACAAAGCCACCAAGGTACAAACACAAAATTCTCAACACTTAAGATTTAGGCTGCCAGGGAACAGTGCTGGCAGAAATGCAGCCAGAGCCCCTAGATGCTCTGAGGATTAGGCAATGGCTGATCAAAGCTTTTGAAGGTCTAGCTGTGAGACTACAATGACCAGTGTAGCACTTAGACACTAAATCCCTCTTTATGCCTGTTTATATGTGTCGCTGGTGCTAAGCCAAGTAGGGAGTTTATGGACAGCAATTCCTAAAAAACCTGTGATGTTGGCCACCTGGATGGGCACATTTGAAAACAATCCTCCACAGACACAAGCAAATGCAGCACAGAAGTGCTTTCTTTTTTCTTCACCCACTCATTTCATTAAGGAATATTACCCAGCTAAGTCTGCAAATCAGGGACCATATCAGAGACCAGTACAAGGGACTAAATCGATCTGAGCTAACCTTAGGGATAAATGGAGTTATCTATGATTTACATCAGGACCCTCAAAGGAGGGTTAGATTTCCAGAATATCTGTGTTAACCTCAAATACACATTAACCATAAGAAGCAGAATACTGTAATAAGCAATTTTGAAGGAAAAGAGAATATTTCTCTAGGCAGTTTGCTGATAGACTGGGAAATTTGTTTCTGCAGGGATTACAGTGTCTTATATTGGACTTTGAAAGGAAGTGATCATTTTCAGAAAAAGAAAATTTCTGATGGGACAAATGTGGATAATGGGCAGGAGCTGATGACATAGGATTAAAAATGGAATTTTGCTCTTACGAATTTTGCCCTGTTGGCAAGCTATGTTATGTCTGGCCTCTCCCTTCTGCTGAAGCATTAGACAAAACAACTACTGGAAGTAGAATAATAGACCTGAAGAACCGAAAATCCAATCTGGCAGAGAAGATTGTGTTTTTGTATTGAGAGCTATTTAAAAAAAACACTTTGGGAATCCAGTCTGCAAAATCAGTACCTTGATAACCTTTAAACAGGATTTTACATGGGCAGCTGGATCGTGGCAGAGCCTAGTCAAGACTGGGGTCTCATTCCGCTAGGTAATCAACAAACCTGAGAAATAAAGGCTGGTAGGAAAAACAAATGAGATGCTTTATAGTGTGCTATTAAACACAGAGCAGAAGCACCTGAATGAGCAGAGAGAAATTATCCCTATAACTTAAACCAGAGCAGCCACCTCTGCAACCTAATGAGAATTTATGCCTACAGATATCTATATCTAAGACCCAGCTCCCCCTGGGCTCTCAGTCCACTGTTACCATAGAATCATGGAATAGTTTGGGTTAGAAGGGACCTTTAAAGGCCATCTAGTCCAAACCCCCTGCAGTGATCAGGGACATCTTCAACTAGATCAGGTCACCCAGAGCCCCCATCCAACCTGACCTTGAATGTTGCCAGGGATGGGGCATCTACCAGCTCTCTGGGCAACCTGGGCCTGTGTTTCACCACACTTACCTTAAAAAATTTTCTTCCTTCTATCTGGTTTGAATTTCCCCTCTTTTGGTTTAAAACCATCACCCCTCGTGCTATTGCAACTGGCCTTGCTAAAAAGTCTGTCTCCATCTTTCCTATAAACTCCCTTTAAGAACTGGAAGACCACAATAAGGTCTCAGAGGAGCCTTCTCTTCTCCAGGCTGAACAACCCCAACTCCCTCAGCCTGTCCTTGTAACAGACGTGTTCCATCACTCTGACCATTTTTGCAGCCCTCTTCTGGACCCATTTAAACTGGTCCATGTTTTTCCTTTGCTGAGGACTCCAGAGCTGGATGCAGTAATCCAGGTGAGGTCTCGCAAAAGTGAAGTAGAGGGGCAGAATCACTTCCCTTGACCTACTGGCCACACTTCTTTTGATGCAGCCCAACGTACAGTCAGCTTTCTGAACTACACAAGCACGTTGTCATCTCACGCCCAGCTTTTCATCCAGCAGTATTCCCAAGTCCTTCTCTGCAGGACTGCTCTCAACCACATCATCCCCCAGCCTATACTAATACCAGGGATCGACCTGACCCGGGTGCAGGACCTTGTACCTGGCCTTGTTAAACCTCATGAGGTTCTCACAGGTCCACTTCTCCAGCTTGTCCAGGTCCCTCTGAATGGCATCATATCCCTCAGGCATGTCAACTGCACCACTGAGCTTGCTGTCATCTGCAAACTTGCTGAGGCTGCAGTTGATGGCACTCTGTCATTGATAAGGATCCTAACAGCATTGGTCCCAGTACAGACCACCTGAGGGACACCACTTGTCGCTGATCTCCATCTGGACATCAAGCCATTGACTACTGCCCTCTGGATGTGACCATCCAACCAATTCCTCATGCACCAGACAGTCCACCCATCAAATCCACATCTCTCCAATTTAGAGAGAAGGCTGTTGTGGGGGACCATATCAAAGGCTTTACAGAAGTCCAGATAGGTGACATCCATGGCTCTTCCCTTGTCCACTGATGCAGTCACCTCATCGTAGAAGACCTCTAGGTTGGTCAGGCAGGACCTGCCCTTAGTGAAGCCATGCTGGCTGTCTTAAATCACTTCCCAGTCCTCCACATACCTTAGCATAGCTTCTAAAGGATCTACTCCATGACCTTCCCAGGCACAGGGGTGAGGCTGACAGGTCAGTAGTTCCCAGAGTTCTCCTTTCTATCCTTTTTAAAAATGGGTGCAGTGTTTCCCTTTTTCCAGCCACCAGGGACTTCTCACTGCCAGGAATTTTCAAATATCATGGAGAGTG
>NW_010416832.1:0-7781 GCF_000710305.1 Buceros rhinoceros silvestris | reverse complement strand
CAGGAATTTACAAATATCATGGAGAGGGGCTTGGCAACTACACCAGCCAATTCCCTCGGGACTCTGGGATGCATCTCCCAGGTCCTATAGACTTACTACGTTCAGGTTCCTCAAGAGGTCATGAACTTGATCTTCTCTTACAGTGAGAAGGACTCTCCTTCCCCAGTGCCTGTCTTGTGGTCCATTGACTCGAGAGGTGTGAGAAGAGAGGTTGTCAGTTAAGACTGAAGCAAAAATGTTGTTCAGTACCTCAGCCTTCTCCTCATCTGTTGTTACCAGCTTGTCAGTTCATGTTCATCAGAGGGAGTAGTCTTTCTTTAGCCTTCCTTTTCTGATTGACGTACCTGTGGAAGCCATTAATATCCTTTGCATCTCTTGCCAAGGTCAGCTCCAGCCATTCCTTGGCCTTCCTGACCCCATCCCTACAAAACTGGGCAGCATCCCTATACTCTTCCCAGAATCCCTGTCCCGGCTTCCACTGTTTGTGAATTTCCGTCTTTAGTTTTGCCATTTAGTTTGACCAGCAGGTCTTGACTCAGCCATGCCAGTCTCTTCCCTTCCTTGCCTGATTTCTTACACCTGGGGATCGAGAGCTCTTGCACTCTATGGAGAGTGTCCTTAAAGATCTCTCAGCTCTGTTCTGCTCCCTTGACGCTGAGCGCCGTTTCCCAGGGCATCCTATTGACTAACTCCTTGAAGAGCTGGAAGTTTGCTTTCCTAAAATTCAGGGTCCTGACATCACTCTTCACCTGACCCGCAACCCTCGGCACTGTGAACCGCACCAATGTGTGATCACTGCAGCCCAGGCTGTCCCCAGTCTTTGCATCACCAATTTGCTCACTTGCATTGGTGACCAACAGGTCCAGTATCACAACTCCTCTGTTAGGGCTATTACCTGGCTTAAGAAGTTCTCCTCAATGAACTCCAGGAGTCTCCTGGATCATCTAAAGACTGCCATGTTATTTTCCAGCAGATGTCAGGGTGGTTGAAAGCTCCCAGCAGCACGAGAGCCTGCGAGAGCGATGCCTCCAGTAGCTGGGGTAAGAAGTTTTCATCAGTAGGCTCCCCTTGATGGGGCAGCCTGTAGTAGACACTTATCACAAGGTTGCCTTTGTTGTGTCAGTCTCTAATTCTTGCCCTTAAGGTTTCAGCCTGCTCATGGCTATTCTTCATATATGTACATATGTATATATTACAATATATAAAAATGTTAAGGGACACAAGATATTGCCAAAGGTCATATTAGCTGGCTTCGTTGGGTATTTCATGCTCTTCTTCCAAGGCCTTTCTAGAGCAGGTTCTTGGAGCAACCAGCCAGGTGTTCCATTAGCCCTGGCTTGCAGGGCTAATTGTAACGTGTCTGGTCTCCGCTCTTTTGGATGGAGATATTGCTATGCTCCCTGACTTGTTGCTTGCTATAGCCAACATGTTTCAACAAAAAGTATTGAGTAAAATATTAGAAGGATTTGTTATTGCAATCGTAAAATCAGCATAATATAATATGAGTAGCATTTTGAACCAGAGTAGTAGAAAGACTCCTCTCCAGGACTCTCGTTCTTGGCAGGCCCCGGTCGCCCTGTGCCCAGGTCCCCCGTTCGCCCTGTGCCCAGGTCTGTGACATCTGGAGGTAGAGCAGCGACTCTTTCACGGGCACCCCCTTGTCGTGGAGTAAGAGCTTGTGTGCCCTTGTGAGGTTGAGAGCTGTGCTGGTGGTGGCACGTGCCTCCGGTGGGGTCTCCCAAGCCAGACAGGTCTCAACTGAAGGGTCAGACAAAGTGTGTCCACGGGCAGGATGGGCTCACTAGCCTTCGGGCAGCCATCCTAGGAGAAGGACAACTCTGACTCCAAACCCGGGCAGATGGAGCTCGTTTAGCCTTGTAAGGCATCCATCATCTCAGAGAAGGACACTCTAACCAAACCTACAACCCGAGGACTTCACTGTCACCGTCCAAGCTCGCTAGGCTCTGGCAGATGAACCTCAGGTGTAAAGGGTGGAGCCAGTTCCGCGCACGCTGAGCCTCACCTAAAAAATCCACCGTGCAGGCCCGAAGGGTGCACTCATCGCCTGCAGTGAGTGTGGGAAAAGCCCTTCCCAGATCTTCGCTCGCAAAGCCAAGCCATGATGATGATGAGTAGAAAGACACTTCAGCAATAAAAATTAACAACTTACCAGTTTACTGCCTTATGGTCCATTGCTTATTGAGTTAGTTCAGTTTCCTCTTCAGTGGAATCATAAAGGCTTCCAGTAGAAAAATAATTTGAAAGACATATTTGTTTATGATCTTTCACTACCAAGAGAGAGATCAAACCCACGTTTTTGAAACTATCTTTCAGAAAGTGCAGTGCAGAAAACAAGCTGCCTTCACTCAGCAGGGTGTGCTAAGTGTACAGGAGCATTGCGAAGGAACTCCCCAGAACATGCGATTTTTCAAGGTGAAAGAAAATCCTTGTCAGATCCTTGCAGTGAAAGAAAATGAGAAAGTATGATTAATAGCACCATTTAAAGTAACAAAATAAACCATGAAAGCTAAACAATCTAACCTTGTGCAAGGAGTCTATGAACATGAACAACACATTTAATTTATGTATGTTTTAGTGATTTGCTACATTTTTAAATTCTAAAGGGTATGCAAATGCATTCCCATATTGAACGAGCAAAGTTTTCAACACTGGACTGCACAAATATCCGCTATCTCCCTTTACATTCCCACTGGCACAAATAGCACATTCCAGGGCTGTCTAAGAGTTGTCAATCCCCATTGCTCAGATATTCCAGAGTTTTGGCTTCAGTTTGAGAGGGTGAGTGATGAGGATTTCAGGCTCCTGAAGGAAATACACATTGTTTAAAGAAGTGAAAACCTAGATATAAACATTCTTCACTTTCTTTACCTGTTTCTTCTACTGTTTTCTTTTTGGAAATAGCAACCCACAGCTTGACAAAGAAAATCAAAATAAAGCCCTTAAGTAATGAGTTTATTCCCTGATCCAAATAAACGATAAAAACCCCTAAGAATGTAAGCTCTTTGCTTAAACTTTGAACAGATACATGTAATATTTTTCATATTACATACTCATTTCATATTGATGAGCCTGCTTGAGCTGCAACTTATTGAAGAGGCAAACAGGACATTGATACACTAGGTTGGAAAAAGCCACATTAAGGATGCTTGATTCATTGCTTTTATCACATAAAAGTGATAAATCTGGGTAAACACCTTAACTCCAAGAATATTCCAAAGAGAGCTACATAACTGCTAGATCAATGCAACTGTGTTCTGCAACTACAACCAGTATTTTCAAATATCTAGCCAAAACATTATATAACTAGACTCCTGCCAACACACATTCCTCCAGCTCTGACTCAGATCCATCTTCCTACCACAAAATTTGTATTTGAAATTTATTTTAATTTACACAAAATAAGAAAGGACCCAAAGCATTGTTTTATAAATGATCTGTGTCCAGGGAGGACACTTTCTAGCTCCACAGAATTGAGGAAGAGGTAGGTCCAGGCAACTAAATCAGTCAAATTAAGATCCTGGTTTTATCTTAAAATTCGTTTCCTGACACACAAATTCTTGCTAGTCGTTACCCTCAACTGTCCAAACACTTCTGTGGAGGGAATGCTTGACAAAATATTGGCTGTACTACATGATGGATCTTCTAACTCAAGGAAGACCAGACATCCCACAGCCTCTCATTTAAATTTCACATCTTTTTCATTTCCTGATCCTGGTAATATCATTGAATTTCTCTTACTACTAACTCATAAGTCACTCATTTCTGTCCTCATGCTGTCATGACCAATCTCACTTTCCTCCACCTAAAAACTGCATGTAGTTACTTTCCCTCTCCACCACCCATTCTTTTTCATTTTTATTTTCTGCTGGTTTCTCCACTAATTCTCTGGAGTTTATTGCTTCCTTTCAGCATCCTTTCTTCTTCCTCCCTCTGAAATTAATGACATTATTAGAATTCATCAATATCTATTTTTAGTTCTTGATAAAACAGACAAAAAAAAAAAAAAACCGCAACCCCAGATTTTAATAAAGCATTCTCACAACCTTAGCGTTATAGAATGAAAAAGTCTATTTCTATGATATTGTTGGTTTTATCACTGAGACTGATGTTTTATCACTTAGGCACAAAACTGGTCCCACCTAGAGGCTTCTCCGATTGCCAGAATTAAGGAGGTAATAACAGGCATGATGTCTTTGGGGTTTTGTTGTTGCTTTTAACTTTTTGCTTTACGCACTTGGAAGAAAACAGATCTTCTAGCCATATAACCTTTGCTTGTGTTGCATCTCCAAAGTTTTGTTTCTCTTGTGTACCATACTGTGTGTTTCTCTCTAAATATTTGAAATTACATAATTTTATAGATAGGGATCACATCTGAAACATACCTTGCAAAAGCTGATAGCAAAAGAGGCCAGTTATTCCAGACATTTTCATGTGCCCTGTATTCCTGTAAAGATCAGTTTCCAACTGGTTTGAAAATGTAAAGGTTCCTAGAGGGTACAGTATATAAAACGATTGCTCATCAAACACGGAGCATTGCATTCTGATGCAGAAGATGCCTGTCTTTTTTCTCTTAGTACAAACTTCATCAGTTATTTTAACATCCTGAATAGTTCATGTTTGTCTTTACCAAATCTGCCCTGTGAAAGTGTACAGGATAATTAAGATCTACAAGAGGATTTTTTAAAAATTAAAGGAATTAGTTCAAGGCTGACTGGCTTAAAAATTAAGCATACCCGCTTTGCTGTTGTGAGGAATTGTGTTTCCTTACGCCAACGACTCTGCCTACCAGCAACACACTTTGTGATTCAGCTGGGCACAGAACCATTGTGAATATTTTGTCAGTCTTTCTCTGTCTTTAAAATTTATAAAAGGTGACTGAAATTACAAATCCTTACATTACTACGAAGTTAATTAGGATATTATTTAAATAATTGATTCCTTATATATAATTTGAAAATTAGGCTTTTCATTTAAGTCTTGTGAATCAGTCCTTCATGGCAAGTTGGATGCACCACCTGCCTCTTATGGGGCTTTCCACAGGCTGGCACCAGGACACCTCAGCTTAACTTCTGCTGAATTTAATGAGAATTTGATCATGAAACATCCATGACACTTTAGCTAGCTGACCATGAACAACACTATAAATAATCCTGCTTTAGCTTCTGAAGCTGAAAAGGCTATTAACTATGCTCCGAGCTGTACTTAATGTTTTGTAACAAATATTTAGATAGTTCCAGCCTGCTCCCTGACAGAACAGCGTATAGCACTAACGCCACATTCTGGTGGTGGAAAGTACTGTCTAAGTTGAATGAAAGCAACTGATCCTCCATTGAACCATTCCAAAGCAAATTAATTCACCACTCCTGTGCCCGAACCTGCATAAACGGGGTCACCCAGTGTCTGCCTGATAGACACCTATGTCTGCCGATCTTACTTCAAAACTGCTATCACGAGGTGGCTGAGTAACACCTGAAGAGTGACAGACTGCTGTTCCTGGCTGGGACATGTCAGCCAGGCTCCCTAGTCAGGTTGGGTAGCTGGCCCTCCTCTGGGACAGAACTGGGTTCTGCAGCCCTCCCCGCTAGGCCCAGCACATGCACCCAATGTTCCATGGCAGCTGCAGCCTCAGGACGTGCAGAAGCAGCTCCAACATGCATTTCCAAAGGCTGCACCTAACCTCTGAGGAGAAGACATTGCAACAGATGTAGGGCAATAAGTGGATTCATACATGCACCTGACTCTTGACACAAAATATAGGTAGATGAAAACTAACTGTATGTAACAACTACAGAAGGAGGCAAACTCCTCCCTGCATGTTAGGAGATCAGTTTCCTCCTGGAAAGAAACCTTCCGTTTTAAATAAAGTTGCAATGCTTTGTTTTAAACTACTGCAAACAAAGTCTGTGTTGATTTCACTGAGATAACACCATATCCCTATTCAGTCAGGTGTTCTCACACCTTAAACTTACCCCTAACCCTTCAGTGCCAATGTATAGAACTTTGTTTTTCATACTTTGATCCTTATAATGGCCCGTTTGTGGAAGGGGAACACAGTTTATCAGCATGATACAGCCCATTAAAGAAATACTGGATGAGACACATCCTGGTCTAAAATGCATGAATTTATTAAACATAGAATTTAAAGTGACCACTGAGGTATTTTTCTAATATCTAGAGAAGACTAAAAGAAACACACCAGTATATAAGAATTTATTTTATTTTTAAATAAATTAACGCAATTTTTTAAGGATTCATAATCAACATTCTTAGCTACTATTTCTATAGAGTAAATCTGCATTTAAGAAGTACTGAACACATGTATCTGTTTGACACAAACTGCCAAATGTTATTTTCAACCATACGAGATGACTGTATCAACCAATTGCATTGATGTATCAGGTGCTGACAAAAGCAAGTCAATGTTTAAAGCTGTAAAACTCGGAAACATAAATTTGAAATCCATAAAGTGCTAAATTTATCTTCAGAAAATAGGCAAATGGCTACATAACAAAAGAACACATCCCATTGCGTTCAGTCATTGATGACATCCAAATGGAGGATAGAAATTTGTGTCACTTTTAAGGCATACAGCGTTATTGGGCTAACAGCCCATTAAATCACATCACCATCATTCGTACTACTACAACAATAAACATAAATATACCTTAAACATAACAGCTGTTTTGTAGAATTTCTATTTGACAGCCTATAAGCTTCCTCTTTTGAGGCTCTTTCTTCACTGGTAGGTGAAATCTAGAGGTTTGGTTGGAAAAAGTTTTATTAACAATGTGATCTTATTTCTTAATAAACTGGCAGCATATATTTTTCCAGCAAGGCACAATGCCTTAGCATGAAATAGTAGGAATGCTTATACAGGGAACAAGGGTGTGCGGCACCAGGTTAAGGTAGTTTTCCAGTTGGAGCACAGGGGATTCTCAGTTCCAAGCTACAATGCTCAAAGCCCGGCAACTCCGTGTGATAAGCCAAAGGGTCTTTCAGACCACTGAGCTGGTGCCATTGTAAGCCAGAACATCTGCATGGCAGTATTGCAGGAAATACTAGGACCCAGTTCAAGTTAAATTATTCCTACTGAGAGAAGACACCTATTGCCTCTGGCTCTGTGGTGGACTATGATGGTGTGCTTCCCCCGCACCCCCAACTTGACATTTATTTCCCATAAACCCGCTCAAGTGATAACCACCAGTGGCAGCCATAACGGATGCATCTGGTTGTGCGGATTCTGGGGAGACAGATAACACCACAATAGCGAGGGCTAATTTGAGCAATACACCCATCTAACCACAGTGCTGGTCTATGTCCAACTCAAGCCAGTTTTGGAAGAAACTCATATCTGTAGCCGGTATGCAAATATAATACAATTATCTTACTCCATGAAGAGTGGACAGCTCAGGGTCCACTGAGCTCTTCTGAACAGCAGCAGGCTGTATGCCAAGATCTCCCCTTGAGTACAGATGCTCTCAAGGTTACTCCTCAAGGCTGAAAGAATCCTTATC
Organism: Buceros rhinoceros silvestris; assembly: GCF_000710305.1. Taxonomy (NCBI): domain Eukaryota; kingdom Metazoa; phylum Chordata; class Aves; order Bucerotiformes; family Bucerotidae; genus Buceros; species Buceros rhinoceros. Next base: position 246 of record NW_010416832.1, on the reverse strand, counting down.
ATGTCAGATACTCAAGAAGGGAATTGGGAATAAGTGTGCTGAAACTTTGAAATGTTAGCTAAGTGATATAAAGGGTTGATCGTGCACATATAGTCCTTTAGACGTAAACTGTTGACCAAGTCTGGGACTAAGCCTGGACACAGCTACACCTAAACTACCCTCTGAGAAAGTGTTTAGAAGACAAGGGAGTCCTTTCTGAACATCATGACTGTCGTGGTTTGAGAAGGGGGGCATTCCCCCATACCG
>NW_010416831.1:5108-16970 GCF_000710305.1 Buceros rhinoceros silvestris | reverse complement strand
CCTGCAGAAAAGCCTCTCACTCCCATGCACCAAGAGAAGGCAGCAGCAGCTTCTCCAGTCTCTGATGAGCAGATGACAGCGGCACACCCCCATACCACCACACTACGGCAGTTTTGCTGACACGATTAACAGATGAATTAGAAAACGACATTCTCAGTTAAACAGCTGAAACTTTTTTGCTGTAATACCAGCATTTATAAAGTGGAGCTGGGTCATGATGACCAGTTCGATTAATGACCAATCAAAAATCCTCAAGTGTATTGAGTTCTACGTGCATAAGAGCACAATTTCTGTCTCAAGAGTTGTTCAGTTTTCTCTTGCTTATACTTTCACAACAGCAACCACCCAAATACACTTTTTAAAAGATGTAATAGTAATAGAACTATTTCAAATTAGAGAAGCGTGTTGATGGATTATGAGACCATTCTTCTCATAAACTAACAACATTCTTACCTGATCACCTCTCACTACAACAAAAAACCCCACTTAATTGTAGAAGTTGGCCAAACCACAGTACGTTCCCTTTTATTATGGGGATACATTGTGATAATTAGCAATTCAGCCTGGTTATACTGTTCGGGTTTTGTAGGTATTGATTAAAAAAAAATTTGAAATATCACACCTAATGTACAGAAATACATAAGCTGTTCAATGTTTCAGTACACCCTCATTTCCACCCTATAAGCTGGAGCAGTCCAATACTAAAGTTCTCTGCAAGAACAACACATGTGTGTCTTTCTGCTGAATATAGGAATTATTTGCTTTGAGAATAATAAAAGGAAAAGAATCTAGTGACCTAAAAATAAAGAAGAAATTATTATGTCAACTAAATCAAGAAACATTCTTAAATACTTCTGATACATTGTTCAAGGAACAGCTAACAAAGCCATTACCACCAACATAGCAGGTACTGCTGTTTGGATGGGACTGCTCACTAGCTGCAGACAAGAAACTGACTGTCTAATTTAAAAATAAATAATGAAAACAAAAAAGGCATTGTCTGAAAAACCTCCCAAGTGTATGCTGCAGTACCACAACCTGATGAAGCATACAGCAATAGATAACCACGGCATATGCCACCACCAGCACAGCTCTCAACCTCACAAGGGCACGCAAGCTCTTTCCCCATGACAAGGGGGTGCCATGAAAGAGTCATACAGATTAGTGAGGTTAGATTTGGATATGTGTCTTTTTTCTGTAAAGATCCCTGATTTCATACAGAATTGCAGTAAAATGAGTGATGCTCTGCAGGGATAAGTGGGTTATAAGCAATAAAGGGAGAATGCTGTATGAACTCATAGAAAGATATAGAATTTAGTGATGGTATCTCTCTTCCTCTCCCTGGCTTAACTTTCAGAACCTTATAGCTATAAGTGCAAAAGCTTCTCTACTTGCCACCATCACTTAGCTAGAAATTTCTCATGCAAGACAAGCCCTCTGCCTCTAGAATAACTGCCATGTATCTTCCCTTCTCTAAAATATCCTAGTTTTAAATCTGATGGGGAAAAAAAAGGTGCTGCAGAATACCAGATACAAAAACTTCTTTTTCTCCCTTAACTCAGTCACTAGCCTGAAGTTTTGCATAAATAAACCTAAATCTTGCCATAAAGAATGAATACAACATAAGCAGTCTCCAAATCATGTAAAAATATTTCTGCCTTTGGCATATACGCATGATGTCAAAGATAATCAGCAAGAAATACAAAGCAAATCTTAACATATCGATACACATTTTTGGTAGTGCTCATTGAGTAACAAGAAACTGTAAGAAGACAAGAATCATCAAGGGCTTAAGTTCAAAATGTAAATCAGAGTACACCAAATGCATACTCCGAATTTACTCGGTTGTAAATCTGTGATCCATACAATCTTCTGAAAAGTCATTATTGTAAGGCAAGTTTAAATTAATCCTATGCAATTTGCATAGCATTTTCCTGCTTAAAGAAAAAATGCCCACAGAAGCACACAGGTTTGTAACAGTTATAGAAGTAGTTGTTACTTATTTATGGGATTCCATACTAGTGTTCAACTTGGAATCAAGCATATCCACTTAGCTAGACAGGCTCTTTAACATGCAGTGTGAGTGAGCTGCCTTCATGATTACATTCAGTTCTCTCCAGGACCTTCAAACATAACACTGAAACAAGCTGAACACAATGAACAGGCTCAGGAAAAGATCAAGCCCAGAAGACTTGCCTTTACCACAAAACCAACCTAACTACGACTAAGGTCTTGAAGCTTACCAAGATCATCCAACATGTCAACACTCTTTTTTCAGCTGTTTATTTACATTACCTCTCCTTGGATGTACTGGTAAAAAACGAGGGGGGGAAATAAAGTAATTGGTGATTAATATAGCCAAGCTGATGTGACTAGAGGCTCAGAGTACCATTAATCACTTAGTACAATGATTTTCAACATTGGCTCCTTCTCTGTCAGTCTATCTCTTATTTCTCAGTGGAAGCACGAACTTTTGTACAGTGAACAAAAGCCCACTGACAGCAGGCTTGTTTCATTAATTTCTTGTGACAAAACCCTTTTAAGTTGTCTATGATTAAAAATCATTGCTTTAATACAGTCTCAGTTTCCCCTGCACATCTTTTCTTAGCATCTCCTGACACAAAGACTAGCAGTTCCTTCTGAACTCACACTGGTCATATTCGCACTGTGCTCCCAGCAATGGTGATCATCCAACTCAAGTCAAGGACTCTGCTAAACCACAAAAACAACCACAGAGAAAGCTTCCCAACATATTATCAACTACTCCCTATAGGCTGACAAGCACTCTAGATGATCTCTGATATGAGGTCAATAAGGAACAAAATTCTAAGATTGATACCCAGAATTCAATGATATCTACAAGAAATTCAGAAAGAAAATAAGCTGGGCTTACGAGGAAAATACAAATTATCTGAATTACGTAGGAAAAAAATTCTAATTTAGTTTGTGATGAAGGTTAAGAACAAAACTGACTAAATATGACATTTGTTTCAAGATTACCAGGACGCTCACATGCTTGTCCCACCCCACACCACCACTACTTAGGCATGATGTCAGCAAACCAAGAATAGCTCTTTCCCCTAGCAAATTAGCAGCAAGAAGCAGCATTTATCTTTGCTACTAGAATTATTACTTCTTTACAATAAGTTGTTTCCTCTAACTCGTGTACTTGTACTCTAAGTGATTACAGCTTGCAAGACTAATACCTTTGAATGTATCTTCTGGAAGTGGAAGTTAGACATCAACTCCTTTGACAGACTAGATATGCCCAGCATTATTTATTCTCATTCCTACAAGCATTCTTATAAAAGGCTGTTTACCTGACTTTTCATATTCATGAATGTTGTTGACCACAGGCTTCCCTAGACAGGGTAACTTAACAAGAATGGGAAAAAAGTGGAACAGAAACAGCACCAAAGCTAAGATGCATAGGAAACAAAAATATATTAAACTCCATATATAATGTTATTAAAGAAATTTCAGAAAAACAGGTGGCTTGACCCAGGTGTCTGGACAATTCCAAATCTTCAATAATAGACATAGCTCCAAGTGATTCAAGCTAATTGGCTAGGTTTATTGGATGGTATTTTCAAACTTTAAAATTACTCCTTTGAATTTAAAGGTAACTAAAAATCCAGATTCCGTACCCATGAAAGCCAACAATACGATTAATTTTTGTCACAGCTAGGGCTCACTTATCTGATGGATAAATCTGACAGGAGAAAAGACAGAAACATGATTAGGTAATCCCCCTGATTACACTGATATGTTAGCAGTGAGTGTAATTATGGTAATAAACAAAGTGAAACATATACAAAGGTTTTATAAAACCAGTACACATGGCACAAATTAGGGGGAGATTAACAACATTTTAAAACAAGAGGTGCTCAACAGCTGAAATGATATATACTTTTTCTACCAATCTGTCAGCAACAGCGATCTTGGAATTTAGAAATTATTTAGCTAACTCTCAGGATCAGTATTCAGCCTAAAAGACATCAGTGGTCTTTGGTCATTGGCCCCAGACGTGTCATTGGTCTCCTGATATTCAGTACCTTCTGCACAATGTAAGTATTTTCAGAGCTTTTGTAGTGTCTGAGCAGCATTTTTCTGTATTTCCATTAGTAAGCACCAAAAGAATCAACCGATACACAAAAACATATTTTGTCCTAAAACACAACTAGATTACAGAATCTCATCGACTACGGGCTGAGTTTCCTTAGGTTTATTTTGTACGGAAAATTAAAACTGTTCAAAGAAATCTTACCATCGTGAATCTCAAATGCCAAACTAGTTATCTTCTGTGTAATTATCATCATTGGACTGTTACAAAAAAGGAAGAAAGAATAAGTTAGAAAAAATGTCAGGATTTTCTTTCACATGTAAATATCAGAGAAAGTTTATACTAACAGTCCATGTTAATTACTCTCAAGTGGGAATTTTTCAATCCATGGTCAAAGTGTTTAACTTTTGAAGCTCAAACCATCTCAGTTTTCAATGAAATGAAAATAATTGAATACTTAGACATACTATTTGATAACTCATGCCTGTTATTAGGTTCCACAAACACAGCCACAGTGTTGCACATTTATTTTTCTACTAACATAGTTTTATTTTTTTACAGTGGGAAGAGGAAATAAAAATAGGCAGTAAGAGCAATTACATGCATTGTATATTACAGCAGCAGTAAGCAAAGGATAAGAAAAATAAACCAAAGTTGGCTAGTACTGTTCGAGTTGTTCAAGTCTTTTGACTGCACTTAACCTTTTTATAACATATTTAAGTTGGCATAGAAAAACAAATCCATGAGCCATCAAGTCTTCCTTCATTGACAGGGCTACTCCAGCATTTTGCCAGATGGCTCAGTCAGATTAATTTCAAATTACAGTTATTTCAAAACACACAACATTTCCCATCCTCAAAATGCTAACAGTTTTTTCCACCACATTATCAGTGCCCCAAAATCCTGATATCAAGCCTAGAGTGACAGGCAAGAGTCAGCAAGAAAGAAAACTAAACAAGAACAGACAGTCTGGGAAATCCCTCTTTTTCTAGCATTTAAGCTGTAGACCTGACTGGTGCTGGCAGAAATCCCCAACTGATTCTGAACATAATGGGTTTTCCTTCTGTAAGTGGACATGTAACAGCATGGATCCTGCCTGGAGGAAGAATGGAGCCCAGGAGGAGCTCAGTCAGTGAATTCTAGCTGATACATCTGTCATTGTTATCATAGCAGATAATGGTATTTTTTTCCTTCTCAAGTGGCTGATCCAGTATCTTCAGAGATTTGAAAGAGAAGCAACAATCTAGAGACGCAGAGTCCATCCTGGAACAGTAAGACTATGAACCAGGACTTCACTGATCCCTTTTAAGTGCTGGCAGAAAGGCAAAGGAGGCAGTTGAAGGCTCACTGGCAGCTGGGATCCGTTAGCACTGAAGCCAGGACCACAAAGGCCTGCACAAGCAATTGTATCTCCAGCATGAGGTCTCCTCAGCTTTCTCCACTGCCAGTGCACTGATACCTTCAAGCTTTTTGCAGAGTCTCTGGGCATGGACATCTCAGATGGACATGGCATGCTAGGAGAAGTATCTAGGATGTTCAAAGCTCTTCTGGAACTAAACACTGTACAAATCCACACCAACATCTTTGAAGAGCTTGCTGGTGCTCAACAGCTGGTGAAGCAACTTTTGCTATTTTCTTCAGCTTACTCTCTTCCCCTGAAACTTAAGAAAATTGAGAGAAAATAGCCCCCTTTGGTTAATTTTCTTTCTGTTTTGTAAGTAACCTCTGACTCAGGCCTCAAGGGAGCAGATGCAATATAAGCCAGAGATTTAATGTGATATACATACACAAAGCTCCTAAAACAGTGCATAAAAGGATGGTTTCAATAAGGCAGCTTAAACATACAGAGAGCTGGATCTAGCCTTCAGAATAGTTCTACCCAGAGCACAGCTCTCATACATCTTTGGGCATGCGCAGACCTAGCAGAATTCTGAGCCAACACCAAACCAACAGAGCCACAAAGGAAGCTACTATCTGAAAGCAAAGTGGAGTTGCATTTGAGCAATGGTGTGCTCAAGCTTTACTAATAATCTTGAGAGCGACACGAACAAGTGCAATTATACTGTTTCCAGAGTCAGCACAGAGCTTTGAACACCACCGAGGTTGCACGCTTTGGCTCTACAGTGAATGGGAAGAGACAGCATTTGGATTACAGTTCCACTCCTTTGAGAAGTGTCTTTATACATATGTCTGTGTTGCAAACTGTGTTACAGCCAGTGGAGATGTAGTCAATAGAGTCACGGGTATCTGGCAAGTGAGCCGCTTCACACTAAGTGGATACTTGGTGTCGGTCAGCTGAAGTGCCCTCTGGGGTTTACTGTCAATGTCAATCAGATCTCCACTGACTACAGGTGGAACATGGATACCTGGCTTGAAGGCAGACACTTGGATGTAGGCCTAAGTGTAGAAAGATGTTTCAGAAGGTAAGACCCAGCTAAAAATGACAAAAAAGTGAACCTAAGCTTTTGGCTTCAGCCTACATGCCTGGACTACATGCCTGTAACAAATGAAGACTGAGAAGCAACAAGGCTAACAACTACAACTCTACTACACAACACAGGTAATACTGCCTAGAAAGATCATGGCCATTCATAGTATTCCTGAAAAGTATTTAATGCATTTTTTTAAGTAGATTAGCAAACACCCCCCATCTCTTTGTTCCAAAACACATACTCCCCTTTAAATCAACAAAACCACCATCACAGTAGCAAACTTATTCATAGGAAATGTGCTTCACTTCTCCACGTCTGCAGTACAATCACCAATATAGTTTATTTTTAATTCGCCTATTTAATTCTGTTTTTCTCCTACACATCTCGAGACAAATATAGGTTTAAGTTCATTATATAAAATGAGAACACATATAGACAAAACTTTCTCTTTCCATGGGCTGTGTGACTACTCCACCATACAGGTGCCTCTCCTTATCTTTGTCCTTCTGGAACATCTAACATAAAACCAAAAAAGAAAGAAGCCGAAAGCAAATTCCATAAAACATTCAGGTTTTCCTCACAAAGTGGTATGAGACCATGCCAAGCATGCAAGTATATCAAATACAATTCAACTTCCATCATGTTGTCACAGGTGGTAACAGAGATTTTAGGGGGAAAAGCAAAAGCAAAAAAAAAAAAAAAAGCCACAGCAACCAAATTCTTTATGTCCTTCAGAAAGGAACAGGAAGCAGCAGATAATGCATTCATGGTTCTTACAGACACAGCTGTTCCCAAAATTCTCACTTTGCATGATTAAAGCATAAGTACACATATATTTGTATGTGTGCCAATATGCATGCACATGATCAGCTTTCTCCCAAAGCTTCGTCATCACCATCGTGGCTTGGCTTTGAGGATGAAGATTTGGGAAGGGCTTTACCCACGCTTACTGCAAGCGCGCTGATGGCTGAAAAGGCCAATGTGGGATAGGCAAGTCCGGTTGCAAAGAGCACAGCAGAGGGTCTCCTTAAAAGGTTAAGAAAAACCCAAAACAATAAGACATACAGTATCACTTACGAGGAAAGATGGAAGGATTATTTTTTTTCTTACCCAGAAAAATCAGCAGAATACTGTCCATAATCAAAGATATAGACTCTAGTAATTTGGCACACAGTGAGGTATCCCAAAGCAAAAACAAAGCAATACCTGGAAAGAAAATGGAAGAAAAAAACCTGTTCACTTAAAAACCATGAACATTTCTCCACTGAATAAACCACCTTTTAAGTAAAGTTTAATTTCCAATTCTTTCTGGTGAATATTACATAATTGGAGTGCGTAATTACACCTTCATTCTAACTGGGATTTTTTGGTAATATTTTTTCTATTCAAGTACACAGACTTTTTTTAAAAAGCATACAGTACTAACTTATATATTCTATTGTCATTAGGCAAAATATTTATTCACATAAAGCATAGGATTTGTAATTTCAAATACCACTGTAAATCTGGAATAAAGACAACATTAATCTCCTAAACTTTTTTTTTTTTTAGTTCAAAGTTAATTTTTGTTTATACAAGTATAGAAATTTGGTAAATTACACAACCATCATTTCCATTGAGTGTATTTCTATACATTCAGAATTCAGCACCATAAATACCACTGCTGTTTTCAATGGAACTGGAAAAGGCAATTAATTTTCACATACACATAACAAAACATCTGAGTGGAAAAGGAATAGGATGCTTTATGCTTCCAGTTAAAGGTGTTCCTCAGCAAATGTAAGAAAAACACAGATAAGAACCACTTCAAATAAAATTTCATGTACCAGTTTTTCGGGTGAGAGTAGGGCTTCCCCCTCCACACCTCCACAAGATGTACAACAGTACATGAGTGATAACTGATATGCCAATATACCTCACAAAACCTGCTAGATATTCTTTGCAGTCAAACAGGATAGTGAATCCCAGCAGGAACTCAACTAACCCTTTAGGACTTCACGTACGAACTTCACAATTTAAGATTTCCACATCACTTCGGAAACACTCACGGAAATGAAATCAAGCACTTGTTTCACATTCACAAGACTAATGTGCAACCCGTAGAGCAGATCACATTCTACACTCAAAATACAGTTAGAATGAAAATATTCATACACCAAATGGAAGATCACAACTAGGACTGGATTTAGGTAAAATAGTGAGGGTCGCAGAGGAAGACCTTGGAACACGCTTTTCCTTTCTTTTCCAAATAAATATTTTTGCAAAAAAAGTGTTAACATTATAAATTTTACAGTCCTAGACATTATTCTTCTATCTAAAAGTTGTCACTCCGAACACTTGGGGTTCAACCTCTAATTAAGAATTGTGCTAGATATAAACCATTTAATATTGTAAAACTTTCAAATTTGAAATTACAGATTAACTTATCAGTAGCTACCTTAACCATGTTTGTTACCTTTTGAAAAAAATGGTCTAGCAATTTTCTATTTTCTGTTTTCTTGAATACTAATATTCCAGAAACATTATTCTCTTGGGTGGCTAATTGGTACAGAAATGTTTATAGTAAGAATCCAATATAATTTCCCAATAATTGGCTCATGATTATACCAAATTATTTCAGAAGAAAAACAATTTAACACAATTAAGTAGTATGTAGTGGACTGCAGGTATCAGTAGTATGATATAACATAGCACTCTTTTAAAAAAAAAAGTATGCAATTAAAATTCTCCTGAAATACTTTAAGAAAAACTACCCTGCCCCGAAAAAATCACCAAGGTTTCACATGAATGCGGAGTATGTTAGTTTGCTCCATGACCAGTACCGCTTTTTTCATTCATTGAAAATTCAGCATGATTTTCAGCTTTACCAGCCTCTTGATTTACATATGAAACAATCCGAGAGTAAAACAAACTTGTTACATGTAAAGATACCTACATACCCGCCCATACATACCATACTAAAAAGCCAAGAGAAATTAAAATACTGTAGTTTTCTTCCAGACCATCTCATCTTATCCACAGAGGACAGATAATATATTTATCAACAAGCCTATTCATAGAATATTGCAACAGAATCGTTTAGGTTGGAAAAGACCTTTAAGATCATCAAGTCCAACCGTTAACCCAGCACTGCCAGGTCACCACTAAACCAAGTCCCTCAGCACCACATCTACACATCTTTTAAATACCTCCAGGGGTGGGGACTCCACCACTTCCCTGGGCACCCTGTTCCAGTGCTCGACAACCCTTTTGGTGAAGAACTCTTTTCCTAATATCCAACCTAAACCTCCCCCAGCACAACGTAAGGCTATTTCCTCTCGTTGTGCCACCTGTTACCTTGGGAGAAGAGACCAATCCCAGCCTCACTACATCTCCTTTCAGGTAGTTGTAGAAAGTGAAAAGGTCATGCCTCAGTCTCCTTTTCTCCAGACTAAACAAACACAGTTCCCTCAGCTGCTCCTCACAGGACTCTAGACCCTTCACCAGCTCCCTTGCACTTCTCTTTGGACATGCTCCAGAACCTCAATGTCCTTCCTGTAGTGAGGGATCCAAAACTGAACATAGTATTCAGAGTGCAGCCTCACCAGTGCCAAGTAAAGGGCGACAATCACTTCCCTACTCCTGCTGGACACACAAATTCTGATATGAGCCAGGGTGCTGTTGGCCACCTGGGCACACGGCTGGTTCATATTGAGCTGGATGTTGACCAACTCCCCCAGGTCCTTTTCCACCGGGCAGCTTTCCAGCCACTCTTCCCCAAGCCTGGAGCATCGCAGGGTGTTGTTGCAGGACCTAGCACTTGGCAATAGGTCTAGAATAAACAGAATTACAAAAGTAACACTAACGACAGCTTTCGTAACTTCAAATGCAACACATACTTCATTAGGACAAGATACTTAATACATTAGAGGTTCAAGTACATACCCTCAGATAAAAAAAAAGACAGCATTTTCTACTTCAAAATTTATGTCATAAAATATTTATGCTGTCTTTAAATGAGACATTATGAAGACTTGAGCTTCAAGCAGAAAAACTAGGTTGGTAAGTGCAACTGAAGAAAAACTAATAAATACCTTAAAAGAAGAAAAGCACTGAGAAGTCAGGAAACCATAGGTTCTTTTCTATACAGTTATGATACAGTCCTACAGTATTATGGGATCATGCAAATGCAAATTCCTGTCTCACTGAACAGGTCATTATTCTTGGTCTCTTTTAACAGCTCTGCATTCAAGTTCAAGACACATCCACTGATTTTAGTTATTGCTTACCTTCCACATGCTGCACTTGAGAAGTTTGGGATTTGCCCATGAGTATTTCCTCAGTTATTCTCCATGTATTCAAGTGTTTCATAAAGATTTCAGTCTTTTTTATCTCGAATTTTAATGATTTTTAATGTTACCCCAGTTCTACATATATGAGGAAACTGAGAAATAAGGAGATTATATGGATCTGAACACCAGACTGGGGAAATGAAAGGTCGATTTTTGGTCAAAGTCATCTTTTTTTAAAGTTGACAGGAAGGGACATCACCAGTATATTTCAGACACACACACACAAGTGCTCCGTACTTCTACAAATTTAACCACAGGCATTCCAAGAAAGGTGAAAAACTATATTCATAGCTAATACAAGTAGTTTTACTTGTAGTGTCCTGCACTTAGGAACACAGACTGAGGCAGCAATACTACCCTATTATGGAACAGTGAAATGTGTAGGGCAGTTTAAAGGTTACTTCTCCACTTGCAGGTTTCTACAGCTTTAATGCCTCCCAACTTCTACAACAAGTTAACTTTTTGTGATGAAATGATTAGGCCTGGTAGATAAGGAGAGAGCAGTGGCTATCATCTACCTGGACCTCAGAAAAGCTTTTGACGCTTGATGAGCTGATGACATAGGGGCTGTGTGAGCAGTCAGTCAAGTGGACTGAAAACAGGCTGAACAGCCGGGCCCAGAAGGTGGCACAAAGTTGAGTTGGAGGCCAGTTAGCTCTGTACCCCAGAGGTCAATACTAGGTCCAGTCCTCCTTCATATCTTAATTAATGACCTCGATAACGAGGCAAAGTGTAGTCTCATCAAGTTTGCTGACACCAAACTCGAAGGAGTGGCCTATATCCCAGAAGGTCTTCCTACCATCCAGAGGGACCTTGCCATGTTGGAAAAATGTACTGACAGGAACTTCACAATGGTCAACAAAGGAAAACGCAAAGTCCTGCACATGGGGAAGAACATCACCAGGCACCAATATATGCCAGTTGCTACCCAGCTGGAAAGCATCTGTGCAGGTAAGGACCTGGGGGTCCTGATGGACACCAAGCTGAACACGAGCCAACAACATGCCCTTGCAGTAAACAAGGCAAGGGGGAGGAA
>NW_010416831.1:2617-4989 GCF_000710305.1 Buceros rhinoceros silvestris | reverse complement strand
CTACATCTTTAAAGGAGAAAACATCATTTACCATGACACTTGAGCAGGAGCACAAATGGCACCTTGTCTTGAGGAAAACCAGAAACACCTTTCAGATCTGCTGTCCTTCCCAATACCCTCCTTCCAAACCAAAACCTAACTGTACTATGGAAAATCAGCAACAAAATGAGCTCATCCTTTCTTGCCTTCCCGATTATACAGCATTTCTCTGGTTTTAGCATCTGCCGACCAAAATGTCAGACACCTGGGTACTTCCAGATATCCTTCAAATTAGTCCTCAGGACTGACATGGTGTGATTTCTTGCAATGAAACAGAAAAAAGAAGAAAAAACAAAACCTCCAAACCTTAAAACTTCTTGCTGAGATTCCAGATTCTATTCTACACTCTAAAACAAAAGCTGTCTTCCCACAGAGCACTGAAACATGCTGCTATGTTGCACTCACCTAACAACTATGAATTTTAACTGTCTTCCAACTATGTCAATCACCAGCTCCAAGTTACACACAGGTTAGAAGACTTCAAATTTTTAACTGATGAAGAAAATACAGGAACTTGTAACCCATCTGATGCTTTTCACCTTCCAAGTGCATCTCTGTACATTAGCCATGCCACATCGCATCCATTGTTGATGAGAAATATCATTTAACCTGGGAAAGTACAGCAACATTTTCTCCCTAAAGGAGATTTTACAGGTTTGCAACAAGTTGCATCATTCCTGTTGTTTCTCCTGGTGGTTTGTGATGCAACTTACTGGTCATTCAAACTCTTGTACACATCTATGTTTACTTTACAAAATTCAAAACAGATCTGAAAATGCTTTGAAAACTTTCTCAAGTACTTACTGCACGTTTCCTGCTGTTTCAAATACTCACCTACCAAAAAACTCCTTAGATCAGAAAATTGATTAATTTGTTTTGCAGATCTCAACCACATGAAGTTTTGCCCAACTATGACAAAATTAATTGCAGGCTGTACGTGAACGCAAGTTTTATCCAAGGCTAAATTTTGTCCTCTGGTAGCAAAGCAACTGTTCTTTAAAGTCAATATCACCCTATACCTACTGCTTGGTGAATAATGTTCTTGTGTGCAGAATGACAGAACTAATTCACACTGGACTAGAACAACTATTAGCAAGTCACAATATTGTTATTATTACAAATAACTTTAAGACAAACTGATCTGTACTACACATAATAAAAAGATAGACATCCATTAAGAATATGTTCGAGACTAATTCACAGAATCTTTGTCAAAATGACATGACTTTATCTATGGACCAAAGTCAGACATGTCTGAGAGACACTGCAGTAATCACAGAATCACAGCAAGGTAAGCATTGAAAGGGACCTCTGGAGATCTAGTCCAACTCTCCAGCTAAAGAAGGTGCACCTAAATCAGGTTACACAGGATCATGTGGTGAAGGTGGGGTTTGAATGCCTCCAGAGGATGACACTCCACAACCTCTCTGGGCAGCTTCTTCCAGTGCTCTGTCACTCTCAAGTAAGTTTCTCATGTTCAAATGGAACTTCCTGTGTTCCAGTTTGTGCCCATTGCCCCTTGACCTGTCACTGGGCATCACTGAAAAGAGTCTGTCTCCATCCTCCTGACACCTGCCCTTTAAAGATTTATAAGCATTGATGAGTTCCCCTCTCACTCATTTCATAGTCCCCCACTGGACTCTCTCCAGCAGTTCCTCGTCTCTCTTGAACCCAGGAGACCAGAACTGGACACAAAACTCCAGATGTAGCTTAACTAGGGCAGTACCCAGATCTCTCAGCCTTTCCACATAAGAGATGCTCCAGTCCTCTAATCACATTCATAGTCCCCCACTGGACTCTCTCCAGCAGTTCCTCGTCTCTCTTGAACCCAGGAGACCAGAACTGGACACAAAACTCCAGATGTAGCTTAACTAGGGCAGTGAAGAGGGGGAGAAGAACCTCCCTTGACCTGTAGGCCACATTCTTCTTAATGCACCCCGGGATAGAATCATAGAATCATCTGGTTGGAAGAGACCTTTAAGACCATCAAGCCTGTTCCAATACTTCACAACCCTCGCCGTAAAGAAATTTTTCCTGATATCTAACCTAAATTTCCCTTGGCGTACCTTGAAGCCATTCCCTCTCGTTCTGTCATTCTTAACATGGGAGAAGAGACCGACCCCCACCTCCCCACAACCTCCTTTCATGTAGTTGTAGAGAGTGATAAGGTCTCCCCTCAGCCTCCTCTTCTCCAGATTAAACATTCCCAGTTCCCTCAGCCGCTCCTCGTAAGACAAGTTCTCCAAACCCTTCACCAGCTTCGTTGCCCTTCTCTGAATCCGCTCCAGCACCTCAATGTCCTTCTTGAAGTGAAGGGCCCAAAACTGGACACA
>NW_010416831.1:0-1975 GCF_000710305.1 Buceros rhinoceros silvestris | reverse complement strand
CTGCAGAAGAATGTTATGGGAAACAGTGTCAAAGGCTTTGCCAAAATCCAGGTAAACAACACCCACAGTTCTTCCCTCGTCTACTAAACAGGTCATTTTGTCAAAGGAGATCAGGTTGGTTAAACAAGACCTGCCCTTCATAAATCCATGTTGACTGGGCCTCATCATCTGACTGTCTTGCACACGCCACGTGATGACACTCACGATGATCTGCTCCATCAGTTTTCCCAGCACTGGCAGGCCTGTAGTTCCCTGGGTCTTCCTTCCTGCCTTTCTTGTAGATCGGCATCACGTTTGCCAACCTCCAGTCGGCTGGTACCTCCCCTATTAGCCAGGATTGCTGGTAAATGATGGAAAGTGGCCTTCTTGGCCACAAGGGCGCATTGCTGCCTCATGGTCAACTTGTTACCTACCAGGACTCCCAGGTCCTTCTCTGCAGCGCTGCCTTCCAGCAGGTCAATCCTTATTCCTCCCCAGGTGCAGGACTCTACACTTGCCCTTGTTGAACTTCATTAGGTTCCTCTCTGCCCAGCTCTCCAGCCTGTCCAGGTCTCTCTGAATGGCAGCACAGGCTTCTGGCGTATCTGCCACTCTCCCCGGTTTTGTGTCATCAGCAAGCTTGCTGAGGGTACACTCCATCCCTTCATTTGGCTCATTGATGAGTATGTTGAACAAGACTGGACCCAGTAATGACCCCTGGGTAACACCACTAGCTGCAGGCCTCCAGCCAGACTCTGCACTGCTGTTCACAACCTTCTGAGGGGTGTTTTTAGGAAGTACATAGTACTATAGTACATATAACATACTATACACATATATATTACAATATACATAGAAAATACTAAGTAAGCAGCCTCTCCAAGTAGTACTCCACAGAAGGTGCACATCAAGAGAACTTCTGTTTAATTCTATTAAAAAAAATAATGCAAAAGAATCTCTTATTAGCAAAGAAAATACATTGCCTTCTATGTAGAGAGGACAGTCCCAACATAAAATCCAAATCACGTCAGGCATGTACACCATGCAGCTGGACGCATGCAAGCTCTTTGTTGATAAAATTCAGCCCTGGGCAAGGTGACTATTGGAACTACAATTATCATTAGATTCATATCTGGTGTTAGGTGTTATCTGGATGCCCTGAGAGGAATGTGGAATGGGGCAGAGGCCCTGGTCACATTCTTCCATTTTTCTGCCCTGGACAAATGAGCTGTTACCTCCTTCCCTGCCGGTGTAAACTGACAGACTTTGTGGAATTAACGTAAGTGATAAGCTTGCCTACAGTCATCCCCACACGTATGTCTGCACCAATGATGTGATTTAAAAAACTAGGTATAAATATTGCCCCAATATCGACCCCAAATTGGGACAGGAGATGACTCAGAACCATACTGACAGAGGGACTGATGAATTTGCTTCCCCTCTCTACCCCCCCACTAGGGATGAACTGAGGGTAAGATTCTCTACCTCAGCCTATGATGAGTGACACTATTCTCCCCAGGTGTATTTTGTGTGGTTGTAATTGCGATTACACTTATTTCTATTGCACTGTTCGTGCATCCAATGGGCTTATTGTACCAAGTAGCCGGGCTACAACAGACAGGTTGTAGGCTTCTTCGGTATCAGACCTATGCTGTCTCTCTGGTAAATAAGCTATAGCTAAACCTGCAGTTCATTTATCAATGGCAATACCAAAAGAACTTGAAAATGTTGCTCTGTAAATAAACCATCATTATCCGTGCCCCCAATTTTGCTTGTCTTGTATATTCACTGTCAGACTTATAAGACTGGTTTTATTTCCCCCTTTTTGCAACACCTGTGTTATTATTTCTTGTCCAGACATTTTTTGTCAAGTAACAATCAAAAATGAGTGTTAGGGTTTTTTTACTGCATATATTTAAAGCCAAAAAGCTTCCTTCTATCTGTATGTGTGTATATATATATATACACTGTCCTGGGTTCAACATGGAGGAACTGG
>NW_010416830.1:0-258 GCF_000710305.1 Buceros rhinoceros silvestris | reverse complement strand
GGACGCGCGGTCTAAAAAGACCGATGAGACGAGGCCAGGGTTCTGGAACGCACGGTCTAAGACCGGTGAGCCGGAGGCCAGATAGTAGTGAACCTGGCACGCACGGTCAGGGAAGCCCGCTCAGTAAATTCTGGGACTTAATTGAAAAGTGAAGGGAAAACCCCTGGGATATTTGGGTGCTGAGTGAACACCGGTGTATGTGAGTGAGTGTGTGTGTGCCTGAGACGCAGCCCTGCTGCAGAGTGAGTGAGTTCGTGC
>NW_010416829.1:46059-68299 GCF_000710305.1 Buceros rhinoceros silvestris | reverse complement strand
TTATATTTTATAGTAATTTTTAGAACTTAGATATGTACTTATGTATACAGAGAACTAAGCAGTGTAGCTGCATTGCAGAAGAACTTAGTGTTCTGCACAGGGTCACCCAGGGACACGAGAGAGGGGGAAGCAGTACAGTGTTTTTTTCAGGAGCTCATTAGGAAAGGCTGGACAAAACCCAGCCTATTAAAACAGCTCTTTGGATAAGACAGAATAAGAAGAGAAACACAGAGAGCAAGTAAACCTTACATTCCTTCAGGCTTTGGGCACCCCACATTCACAGGGCACTGCATAGGCCTGGAGTGGATCTCTTCCCATTGCCTGCTGTGCAGATCTCGTCCATGGGGAGAAGCTTCTTCTTTTTTGTCATTTGAGCTGTTAAGTAATTTTCTTACAAGAAAACAACTCTCTTTGTAAAGGATGTTTCCATGAGAACTTCTTGCTGAACCTTTAGACAAAACCAAGACCATGTGGGTGGCATGGTCACAGTACCGAGTGGAGCCACCTGCAGACCCCTCTATTACAGTGAGCTGACTGGGGTTATCCCATGGCCAAGAGCACGGTCCTGGTTGTGTTCCAGTTAAAACTATTCTGGAGCACTAACTAACTCCTCAATGTGAAACTCTTATGGTCAGCATCAACACATTCCACTCTTTGATTCATCCTCAGCTTACCTTTCCTGAAGATACTAGAAATTACAGATTATACCAATAACATGGGCAGATGTGGGCTGTTGGAGAACATGGACTCCTTGAATACAGAACCTTCTGTAAGACTTCCAAGGACTTGCTCTGCTATGTCACAGGTGAGATTTGTCATATGGAACTTGAGCAAGTGAAAGTACCCCAGATTTATGCACAGGCCACTGAGTCATTTCGTAAGTCTGGAAGTTAGTCTTCTCATACATCGTTCTGCACAAAAAGGAAAGTGCAATTTTCTGCCTGTATACAGGTCCCATCACGATGGGACTCTGATTCTGGAGAATATTTCCTGACAGAGAAGGAGAGCACAAGGATATATACTGTGCAGAATGTACAATTCTGTATGTTTTCCTACTTTTTATGGTGAAGTCTTCTCTGAAATCAGACTTTTTTTCCTGAGGAAAAGAAACGAATGCAAAACCAACATGCTTAGTATTGTCAGCATTTTCCTTCTTCCCCATCTGCAACAGAAACGCAAACCAAAACATCTTATGATCTTCTTACAAGGTTTCAGAATTTCTGCACAAAACCCCTCACAATTCAGAAGCTCTGACTGAGCTATACAGCACTTCCTAAGAGGGTGCCCAACATACAGACATTGAGGATTGTCTGATGGCTGTGTCTTAATAGACTGAATTTTGAATACTCACCACCTCTCCACAAATAACATTACATCCTATACCTGGTGAGTCCCTTAGACTTGAAATGAGTTGCGTGGTTTCTTTGGCTGGGAACAGCAGGATACATAGATGCTTTACTAACATTGTTCGGAAGTGTGAAATATTCATCAGACAAATTCAGACATGGATATGTCTGGGCCTGGGTTCATTGCAGATTTTTGCTGCTGTTCTTTGCATTGATCTAATTAGTAAGCTTTAATTGTCTTAATGATTTAGTGGAGCTCTGCCCACTTCTGCGAGAACTGAATTTGACTCTGCGACTTCAGATGGAGACAACTAAACAGAGTTCTCCTAGATTTGGCCAGAAGATGATTTCTCTTTGGCATTGCCTCAAAGGTCGCAGCTTGATTACACAATGCATCAATACATAGATTGCACACAAAATGAACTGAGTCAAGCAAAAGTTTTGTAAACTGTACTAGATAATTAAATCCGACATAGTAGCTGCCAGCAGCTGGATGCCTTGGAGAAGAGAACAGCTCAGATATCAACTTTACTGTTAAAAGGTGTGTGACTATAACTTGAATATATGGAATATTTTAGGACAGCCATGTGTGTTTTTTCATGAAGAGAATAGCTTTGTCTTGTGTTGCCTTTTCCATACTATTATGGATTTTCTTGTGGGTTTGTTTTTTAATTTTATTTTAAATCTTGTTAAATTGCTAATTTTACTGAACATTTAACAACTTATCCCTTAGGTTAAAAAACTTTAGTACAGATGGGCACCTACTGATGGTAATAAAACATGCAACACAGATTGCTGCTATTTAGGGACACCATTTATTGTCATTTTACAGGCAAAATAATTCAAGGCAAACTAATTGAGGTAATACTGTGAAGGGAAAGGTGGAAGCAAGGGAAGGATAGACAGTCTGTTGTACGAGCCAAATTGGCTGGCACTGGTGTGTTTGGAAAAACTGACATTTTGTCACCCTGTTATTGCAAAGGATGTTTCCAATTTTTGACCAGCTAACTTATGTGTCCTGCATTTTACAGCCATAAACAGCACGCATATGAGGTAGACTTTGGTCCAGTCTAAAAGGAAGAGCAATATTCCGTACAGGATATTGTTGATACGTAAGAAGATGAAATGCTTAGTTTATTATAATAAGCTAGCATAGCTGACAAGTTAATTTATATAAGCTCATGATGGTGGTCACTTTGGCCTATGTCAATGACAAACTCTTAAAATTTTCTCCTTTACAGAACTCTGTCAATTCTTCAGTTCAGATTAAAGGATCAAAGAGCTTTTATGGCATTATTGTAATTCTCTGAATGCAGATCTCCTTCTTCTACCTCCACCTCTCCATGTAAAAGTAGTACTGGAGAGACTGGCATACACCAAACTTGCCTACCCATTCCTTAAGAGAGGATCTGCATGAACGGATAAGACACTCAAATGCAGATACAGGTATCTCTCTTGTAAATAGGAAACTCTTCAAACTTTGAATCGTATTCCCAAATCTGACTTGGATAGGGAGAAGGAAGGTGTACTAGTGGTTCGGAATACTTTCCTATGGTGAATTGTGTTTATAAATGTAAAAAGCTCAATTTCTGTGTTTAGCTCTTAAAAATAAAGCAGAATTATACAATTTTACTTACCAAGAAATTGTTAAGGGCTTTCCAATGAAACTAGTTGCACAATGTCTGCTTGCAAAACTGGTTTTGAGTGTAATTTTTTGTTGTGACCTTTTCCTAAACTCGAACATGGATAAAATTAGAATTGCTCTGAATAGATCTGAAATACTAATTTACCTTCAATCCATTACAAAGTCACTAGCAGGGGTAATGATTCAGGAAGCCTGAATGAAGGAACTGACCCTCTCTCATAACAAATAGGTTGTCCCAAGTCTTCATTTCATGTGAGTATGGAATTTCAACAAATTATACCTGAGTGCCCTTGAAGAGTTGTGCTCATATTTTTGTTTTTCTCAGATTTTTTGCTTTTCCCCTTTTTCTGGCTCATATATAATTTGGTTATTTTTAAATGTACTGAGAGAATGGAAGTGAATTTTGCAGATTTTAGTGAAGATCCTTAGTGTTTATTTGCAGTACAAATTTTTCTGGCAGTCTGGAGGAAACTGAGAAACCCCTATGATTTTAAAGGAGGAGGGAGATTTTGGAGTTGAGGATTGCTGCTCTGTATTGCTGTTAGCAGGCCCACTGCATGTTTTCCAACTCTTTAGTTTGGCTGTGGACAAAGATTGTCCTTCATCACAGGGAGAGTTTCCATTACGTTTTACTAGTATGTGATAAGGCTTTTTTTAGACTTAAGAATAACTGTGCCTCCTTTCGATGACTATTACTAGTGCGATAATCCATAGCCACAGAGTTCAGTTGCATGTATGAGCTTGCTTGAAATTCCAGAGGTCCCTGGTAGAAAATACTATGCTATCTTTGTCATCTATTACATCTTTCAGTGACTGTTTAGGCAAAATTTTATTTAAAAAATCAGCTATTTCACAGCTAACATGAACTGTATGAAAATTTTATGACTGTCAACAGAGATCACCAAGCTCTGTTATTGTGTAATCTGTAAATGAAGGAACCCTATCGAGGGCATAATTATCTGTCTTCTTTAATTAAACAGCAGTACTGTACGCAAAAGCAACCAATAGAAAATAACCCTATAGAGAACCGGTACACTTTGTATTACTGTTCTGATGGCTTCATGTGAAACAGTGTTCCAATCTCATTAACATACTGAAAGAGAAGGACAGATATTCTGTTGAAGTTAGGAAGTTGCATTTTTTTTTTCTTGACTAGATTAGGCTGTGCATACTATCCATACAGTGGTACTGCATAGCAGAGTTAATGAAGCTATTAGTATGATCTGTCATGCCAGTAAAGATCCTGAAAATAATTAGAAAGTGACTGTGAATATTTAGATAGGGTCCATATTAGATATGCCACATTCTTTTGCAGAAGATAAAAGTTTGTGTTTAAAAATATTCAATGACCTTGAGCAACTGGTATACTTAAGTCAGAAATACGGACTTCATGAAGTCTGTTATGCTCCCAATGTCATCCTATTTTAGTAAAAGGCATGAGCTTCTATGATATACTGCTTATCAGGTGCATACAGTATTCATTAAAAAAAAAAAAACCCAAACCCAAGCAAACCCAAATTTTATATTGTCATAGGAGAACTGCCAGCATATTTTTGCAAATGAATTTTGTAGGTGCATGTCTATCAGCACACATATTTTTATCACATATTTAAATTACATACTGTGGAAAAAGAGACAAAAGCACATTTTAGATAGGCAGTATGTGCCGCAGCTAATGAGGATGTGTAGGTTAAACTGAAAAACGAAAAAATAATAAGAAGGGAAATTAATGTTGGTGCAGGACTAACAAATTTTAATAATGTGTGTTTAGAATGCTGGTTCCATTAATGATGACAAATTGCAAGGGGTGTTTTCATTATCTGTGAGTTCAGATTACCTTATCTCAATCTGATGGGGAAAAAACAAATTGGAGAATATCATTACATCTTTTCATTGTTTTGCCTCCAGCCACAGAGAGAAGTTGTAGATAACTTCCTATGTGCATCTCAGGATTATTTACTTAAAGGTACTTAGGGATACATGAAGATTTAAAAAAGCTATTTAATGGGGGTGCTTGGGAATAAAGAATTAATTAGACCATTTCCGATTTAGAAGGGAGACATTAAGAATACATTGTAGGATTAAGCTTTTTACATATAGTGAAACCGAGCTCAAATTCACTGAAAGAAAAGCTAGCTTTCCAGAATTTAATGAAATGTAAACCACAGTGAAATTCTTGAAGGACTGTGAAACTCATTCCTAAAGGGTAAATATTTTATTAGTTTTAAATTATTTTAAGATAATTCATTTTTTTTTCTGCTGTAAAACAGCATGAAAAAGTTAATCTTGCGGGAGGCATTCCATTATCAAAATGTACTGATCAGAGGATTATGATATGCATACTGGAGAACTTACTAATAGTATAGTGAGATGATCACTTGTTTGTTAACACTGTTTTTCTAGTTTCCTATCCGTTGCCTAGCTTACAGTAAATGATCTCTAGCCTACTGCAGAGCAAGGAAAAATGTTACTTAAAGCAATGCGACACAGATAGACAAAACCTGTTAAGGTAATTTTAAAGATCATTGCTATGGTCATAAACTGTAGTGACAAATTAGCCTCTCAGTTTTGTGGTAGTAATGTACAACTTACACAAAGGGTAACTGAGGTGAAAAAAAGGTGATTTTTGTGCCTGTGGTCAGAACTGTGCTCCAACTCTGTTTTAGTACAAGGGGTTTTTTCTGCCTTCAGCATATCTCAGTGTTAGGACCCATTTGTTAAACAGTTACAAAGGCACTGCCCTAAGCACAGCAGGACGGTCAGCCCGTCACTTCTTCCTCATTCAGAAGTCTGATTTTGTTTGATTTGGAGGTAAAGTGGATAGAAAAACCACAGAAGAGGGCAATGCCCGAATGGCAAATAACACCTATAAATAATAATAATAAAAAAACCCTGTGATATTTTAATATCCCAATCTTTTATACTCTTCTTTCTGTTCCAAAGAGAGTTTATTCAATGCAAACAGGTAATTCCTCATCAATGGATGATAGGATAAACATGTGACAATAAACAAATTTAATTAAGGAGAAGCAAAGGTCATTTTGTGTAGCATCCCTCAAGTACAGTGAAGATGAATACACATGAAATTAAATTTGTGAGGTTTTTCATATATTATTCATCTACACTCCCAATTTTTGGTTTTTATCAAAGCAAAAGAGTGCCTCAATAGCCTGGTAAATGCAGTATCACCTATACTAGGAACAAACCATAAGCTTGTTTAGCTGTCATAACAATTTTTTCTAACAGTAAAGAGGCTATGCCTGATTGTTTTACTTTTCACAGAATGACCGACTCATGAAAGTTGGAAGTGGTCTCTTGAGGTCATGTAGTCCAACCTCCTGCTCAAAGCAGTTGCTTAGAACAATGTCCAGTCAAGTTTCTAATATCTCTAAGTATGGAAACTCCACAGCCTCTCCAGGCAACCTACTCCAATGTTTCACTACCCTTACAGTAAAAAGTTTTGTCTAACATTTAAACGGAATTCCTGTATTTCATTTTGTTCCCATTGCCTCTTATCTATCCACTGTATAGCTCTGAGAAAATTCTGGATCTGCCTCTTTACTCCTCTTAGTACACATTTATGTACATTTCTAAGATCCCCCTCTGAGCTTCCTCCTCTTAGACTGTACAGTCTCAGATCCCTCAGTCGTTCCTTGTATAACAGATGCTTCAGTCCCCTCGTTATCTTTTTTGGGCCTGTCCTCTTTCCAGTATGTCTATATCTCTCTTGTACTCTGGAGTTGAGAGCTGGGCTCCCACCACTCTAGACATGAGTTTACCAGTGCTGAGCAGAGGGGAAGAATGTGCTTTCTAGCACAGCCCAGGGGACAGTTAGCCTTCTTTGCTGTAAGGGTGCATTGCTGGCTCATGGTCAGCATGGTGTCCACCAGGACCCCCAGGTCCTTCTCCGCAGAGCTGCCTTCTAGCTGGTCAGCCCACAGCATGTACTGGCGCACAGTTTTTCCTCCAAATGTGCAGGACTTTGCATTTCCTTTTGCTTACCTTAGTGTGGTATAGACATGATTTTTTGCATAGCAATAAGTAGTTTTTCTGTATAGACTGACATATTTATGGTTGTATCATAATGGTGTAGTGTGGAGGATGTCACTGGTTAGCTGAGGCTGGCCAAATCATGGGGCAAATTCTCTCTCCAATCAGCCCTCCTCCTGTTCCAGGAGTAAGGGTTAAGAAGAGAGATAAGATGACAAGGGAAAAAAAAAAAAAAGGTGGTGTGAGAGAGATTGACAGGTTTATATAGGATCAGGGATCTGGTGTGGTGAGGGCTAAACCGCGGTTAAGGAAACAAGGCAATAGGAAAAAAAGCTACCAGTCAGTTAATGGCAGGGGCACATGGTGCAGCTGAGGCCGGGGCCCACCAGGGCCAGGAGCAGCAGCTGAGATAAAGCAGCAACAGCAGCGGCAAGTGGTGAGAATCACGGCAGGAGGTCACAATGCGGTGTGTCCCGAGATGAAGTGGCTGTCTACCAGCAGGTAGCAGCAATGCAGGGTGAATGGCAGTGAGGAGCTGAGGCAAGTGGCAGCAAGAGAAGGGGGATATCGGCTCGTCCTGGTGGTAAGCGGAAAATGTGCGGAGTTTCCATTGGCATGCCTTTCTTAATGAAACACCATCCTGCGATAAGCTCCACAGCCAGTGAGACGTGCTGACGTGCAGGAGAGGAATGCTCTATTTGGTTTGTTTCATATGTCCATCAAAACAAACCAGCCCTGTTTATCTTAAACTAGGATAGAGGAATACAGTCCTGGTATTATAGCCAAGTCCTTTCAAGTGAGAATATGGGATGCAGTGTAGAGGAGTACAGACATGAGATAGTAGGAAAAAGGGAACAAACAGGTTGGAGTGTAGTTAGCAATGATCAGTTAAAAAAATACGAATATGGATCTGAGTACAATGAGTTTTAGGACAACAAAGAAAACAAAGACCACTATCCAACCTATGTAAAACATGCATTTGGATATAGTGTCACCTTGTATAACAATGGAGAAAGATCAGTGTTTAAGAATGTGTTAGCACATATCCAAAAATTGCATCGAGCACTTCCTATAGTGAGAAGGAAGAAGACATCATTGACATCTTACTCCTCCCAGAGAAGGGGACTCAGGATGCTGAGGAGTCAGTGTAGTCACCCCACCCCACATATCTGTAGTCATCCTACCCCACCCATCACAATGATTAATTTTAGTATCCATTGGGACAATGAAGGACACCAGAAAAAAAAAAAAACAAAACAAACATAGATATTAGACATGTGCATATAAAAAATTTGACTCTATTATTAAGAGTCTATTATTTTTTCTGTAATAGTATTCTCTCCTGTTTCTGTAGTAATTAGATGTGATTTTATAATAATTAATTGATTAAACTATTAACATTTCAGGCATAATAACAGGAAATTCTTGGCTTTACATATAAGGTATTTTTTTAGCACACAGCAAAATTTTGAGCGCAACACCTCTCTATGATCCTCCTTTTAATAGAAACATTTGTTGACCCAAAACACTGTTTAGAAACCTGAAAGATAGTTCAAGCCTTGATCTGCTTTTGTTTCTACCTTAAAGATAAAAAGCTGTGTTACTGCTTTAATATGTCTTCTTCTAACCCTAACTCAATATACACCTAGTTCTAGAAGTGTGCTCAGTGTTGCAAGTGTCTGTGAGTGGGAAGATGCATGTCCTCTGAAGAAAATCCCTCTGCTACTCTCTCTCTAAGATTAATTCTGCCTTTACACATAGGAGCTCAAATACTTAGTTCTTTCTCTGCTTATTCAGGCTTGGTGAAGATATCATGGTGTTCATATGAAGTTTCTAAATTCCATTCTAAAGCAAAACTGTCTTATTACACCCTTCAATCTTCTCTCTCCCCCTCTGGCAAAGGAGTGATTCTTAGGTAGTTTGTTATCAAGGAACACCTTTAGATGAGAATTCAGATGAGAAATCACTTTATATATCACATACATTTGTTCATTCAAGACTCTGTAAATATTGTTCCAGATAAGGGCCCAGGTAAGTTATCCATTTATAAATCATACGAGTTTAATGCATGTACTTTCACTGTAAATACCGAAGCAATTACGATAGTAACTGCCACATGTAGAGTGCAGAAGGGAAGATTTAATGAAAAGAACAAGTTTTGTTTAACATCAGGTGCCTTTATCACTGAAAATAATTACAGAAGTTATCTGTGACAGAAACTGTCAAAGAGTTAACTCAATGGTGTTAGGCACAGCTATTTTGGGCGCTTGTGGAGGACCAGTCCAGCCTGAGAGCTGTACTAATTTCCATGACTAAATAAGATCTTCAGTAACTAGTTGGTTACTGTGTTTGGTGTTTCCGTAACAGTATGGCCTCTGCAGAAATATGCCCAGAATGAACTAACCATTGCTTTGCTTTCATGAAGATGAACAAACATAGCTTGAATGTTCTCTAGGTTTTAAGAGAGGTGGGCTGTATATGTCACAAGCTTCTCAGTGCACTTTTGGGAAAGGGCTTTGAAGAACTTTATTAAATTTATATCCCTTATAAAAAGCTACTACATTATATATCTTATAAAATGTTTTAAAGCCCCCTAAATAACCCATGAAATAGAAAAATAAAGTAAGTAAAGGACAAAGGTTAATAATACAAAAGAGTAAACATGGAGTTCAAAACTGTAGTAAACCGATCCCCTATATTTAAATAAAAATTGGTGAGGGTGACAGTTATTGTAAATGGTGTAATTTCTACTACATTTTTCTTCTTCCCTCTGTTAAATTCTGATCTCAGCTAAATTCCCTCTCTGGGCCATCTGGAATAAGGTTGTCCATGTTGCTTTGTATACAACAGTTGATTATGACAGCCTTTGTGATCGTGCTGTGATTGAACAGCAGATATCATAGCAGATTTTAAAATATTATCCTGTACAATATAGCTGATTAAAATAATAATATCTAATGCCATCCTTGCACCCATGCCTCAGTCAAATCTTTTCCCCTGATATTCTGCTTGCTATAGAACATTTCACTGCAGTCTGCTTTTTCAGAAACAAAGGCACAGAAGAGAGATCCCTGAAGAAAAATGCTGTGTGAATTAAAAAAAACCTTGGTGCCACCTCCATCCAGCTGAAGGGAAAAAATGGTGATGGCTTTAATAACTAAGAATATGCAAGTATAAGGAAATTTACAGAGAGAAGCAAGAATATTACTGCTGTCTTTGAAGGCATACAAGGCACACATATCTATTACTTATAATATTCATTACAGTAGAATAAATTATGAAAGAGAAACCATGAAAATTTAAATGTGTCAATTCAAGCTGAACAATAAACATATATTACATGCTGGAGATAATAAAGAATATGATTCCTCTGTTGTTCTAAAAAATGGGAAATAAAAGAAAGAATATACACTAGTGTATTAAAAAGGTTAAAGACTCATATTTTTTCCAGGGGTAACACACGGTAAACATAGCAATTGAATTACATCAGAGTTCATCCATTCAATGCAGTGAAATATATTATGCAAAGTCTTTTGACCTTTAAGAAACTATGTTGATGATTTTCCTCCACATACAGAAAAATGTCAGCATAGGTGTAAATAAATGTCATTAACTTTGTTTCTGTATTCAGAGTGTATCCTCAAGGACCAAGATGTGCTGGTGTTCAGACATCTGAATGGAGAGTATTCAAACCACTCATTAACCCTCCTAGTTCACTTGACTGCTCAGGCTGTCTTTGAGATGTCAGCCTCCCCCATCACCAAGGAAATGGGTTTATGCATAGGGTCTTACTACTAAAACTGCCTGCGTCACATGTATTCATACCATGTTTTGAAGAACCACTTTCCCAGGAATCTGAAAAAAATCCAGTTTCAATTTTCTGTTTTATCAGTTGAAACATACATTTATGAAAATTAGAAAATGTAGAAACAGCACTGTTTGCTTTGATATGGGAATACTCGTCTATATCCGTCACCCTTCAGGGGATGATTTTCCAGGCCAAAACATCTTGCCTGAATGCTTCTTGTTTTGGAATATCACCCTATTCTACATCACGGTCTAGTTAATATAAAACAGTGCCCCTCCATAAACTGAATACCTGGAACATTTCTATGATCCACATTTGTACACCTTCTCTAGTTGCTTTCACCAAAAGGAGAAAAGAAATTTAGTGTGCTTAAGACGCTGAGAAGAAAAGGTGATTGAGTTCTTAAGGAAACTGAACTGCAGTCTGTCCTGCTGTTCCAAATACATCTCAGTTTAAGCAGGTCAGTGCAAAAATACCTTATTTCAAGAGTCCACTAATGCTCTTTTATTTTTTCACCTTTTAAAATTTTGAAAATATGATCCATTTCATTATTCAATGATACACTATAGTCAAGTGACATGAGTATTTCCTTCCTCCTGAAACAGCGTTAACATCGGTATGCAACTTTTCAATGTTTTAAAAATCTATTTTTGTTCCTTAGTTTTACAGGAGAGTTGCTGTGAGTAAATGCTATTGCTTTAGTAATAACAATGAACAGAAATAAATGCCTGCAGGCAACTCAGGTGTCATTAGTATTTTCATGCAATTTAATGATGATTGATTACATAAATTGTTGGGAATTGCAGGCACTCAGCATATTTAAAAATTAGGTCACTTGTATAGATATAAGAGCCAAATTTAAGCATCCAAGCTGAAGAAAAATTCACGAGGGTGCTTAATTATGTCTTGCATGGTAGCCTGCCCTGGAAATCTGGATGCTCAAAGGATGATCCTGTGAATGCCTACCTCTTATTTGGATCTTCGCTTTCAGTAGCAGTAAAGAGATCAGTAAGCAAGCTCATAAAAGTAAATGTCTGCAGGACTGAATCCATTGCAGAATTCCCCTGAAGTACATCGGATTGTACATTGGGGTTCATAGTTTTGCTTCTTTCTTGATACACCTCAGTAACTTTCAGCATGTTGCTTTGATGTCCTACACTGTTACATTATGAAGTTGCTTAAATACTCCATGAGTTTGTTGGTAGAACTAAGTTGGAATTTTTTATCTTTAATAGATCATTGATACATTTTGTGCTGTGGTATTGAGACATTAATAAGTGCCTCAATGATGGAAGACTTTATAATAGCTATTTGGTAGTGATTTATAAATTACTATGTCTTTCATTGTATGATTTAATACGAATTTAGGTTTTAAACATGTTATTAAAAATATTTTTCTACACCAACTTAATTTTCACACATTAGTATCCAAATCATTCGCTCTACATCAAGAGCACCTTGTGCTTTGAACATGATGGCTCTGGAAATAATGCATTTTACCTTTTCTCTCTACTTATACAATGACGTCTATGCAGTTTTGGAGCAGACACAAACAATAGAAATATACTGTCCAGGAATATTTTTCTTTCAGGCTTCTAAGAGAGTCAAAATCACTAGGCAGCGCGCTCTAGTA
This sequence comes from Buceros rhinoceros silvestris, assembly GCF_000710305.1. Lineage (NCBI taxonomy): Eukaryota > Metazoa > Chordata > Aves > Bucerotiformes > Bucerotidae > Buceros > Buceros rhinoceros. The sequence goes on along the minus strand of NW_010416829.1, from coordinate 55,877 downwards.
ATAATAGATGTTGCTTGAAGGGTAAGGAGATGGAAGTGGAAAGAATGGGAAGTTGTTTAGATCTTGCAAGACCATCACATGTATACATGTGCTTATATGTATGTGTGTGTATGTGCATATATACACATGTGCACACACAGATACACACATGCAGCTGTGAGTGAAATGTATTAGTATATGTGCAAAAACACTCAAAACCATATCAATAACTGTTGATCTTTCTGAAACTTCTGCATTTTAATGAATGCTGTTATAAATATGCCTAATTCTAAAGTGTATAGTGCTTAGTATGACTTGTAAAAAAAGATGCAGTGACGTATCACTGTCAGTGACCTCTCCCTATCTTTTCCTTCAAGGGTCATAAGACATTGGTCTTTGTTATGTGTCTTGGTTGTCCTGAACTCAATTATTTTCGTTGGCTTAAAAATCTAGTTTAGGAATGTTGCTAACTAATATTAACAATGACTCTGCCAAACTGTATAGTGAAGCTGGTTTTGAAAATAGGCTGAACTTTTTAGAATTTAAATCGGTGGTGATAAGAAATTTTTAAAGGTTTTTAGAGTTTGGATTTGGATAAACTTCAGAAAGTCAAGCTTAGCTGAATTCTTTGGTATACAACCATGCTGCAAATTGCATGCTTGAAGAAAACTTTAGGGAATTGACTTTAATGAATGTTGTGTTTCTACCCATGCAGTGCAGATTGGATCAGAAGAATTCAGTGTGGTCTTCCTCAGTATTTTGATTCAGAGAATTTTGAGTACATGGTGGAAAAAAATTTAAGAAGGGAGCAACCTTCAAGATTTAGGAGAATATTACATTTTATCCTTCCTTTCATTCTTCGGAGCTCAAAGGTGCTGCTGCAGAACATGACAAATCAATCTGCAGGTTAGAAATAATCCCAAAGTGTTCAGTGGAGCTGAACCTCCATGCTGGTGAGGAATACGTTCTGCCATTCTCTGCCCAGTTACAAGTATGCACCGTACTGCACTGTACTAACACAGGAGAGATGCTGGCTGTGATAGCTTATATTTTTGCGCGGGTTCAGATTTTTTCTTTTACAAGACACTTGTCTGTTGAAAAAACCACTGTTCATCAAAATCAAAACCTTTCTCAAGTAAAGGTCAGCTTTAGCAAATGTTTTTCCTTTAGGAAAAGTTATAAAAAGTATAGAATCTGCTCTTGTCTCACTAAAGCAGCCTTAAAATAAATACAAAATTATTATTTGCTCAGAATTTTATTTTGAAATTCAGGTGAATGTACAACAAAATACAAACTTTTTAGGTTTAGCTGAGTGCTTTCTTATTAGACACAAAATTTTGTTTTATTCTTACTTCTCAGAAGTGTCACATTTTTACTATTCTCTGTTGTACAAGCTTTCCCTTTTTAAATTTCCCAAATAACTTTGTAATTTTCCAGTTATATTACAGTTGGAAAGATCCGAGTCTGGTAAAATATCAGGCACAGAAAATAGGATATTTTCCTAGGGATGTGGGAAACTTGTTTTTGCTGATGTCTCGAACATCACCACCAATAATAGGACATTTATTGCCTGTCAGCTGGGGGTTGTGACATTTCCCATCTGTGAGCAACAGGATGTCTTGCACTTTGGAAAGACGACTGCTCGCCCCTTGCTAATGTCTCAAACCTTGAGTAACTGGATGTCTGTGGTGGTCTGCCTTTGACTCAAACCTTGAGAAACAGGATATCTGTGGCAACCTGCCTTTGTCTCAGACCTTGAGAAACAGGATATCTGTGGCACTCTGCCTTGGAAACAGGACTGATAACCACAAAGGCAGCCTTGACCATCACACTTTTCACACGCTTCTTTCTAATCTTTCTGAGAGTCGGGAAACAGCTAGCCGGAGTTGCAGTGATATCGATAAGTGAGAACTTTGTCCTATGGACAGTACTTAAAGTTGCTAATGTGCTACTACTGGATTGGACAGAACCATGAAACTACATGTGCTGAAGGTGTATAAAAGAAGGTAAAAGTGAACAGCTTTTGCCTTCCTGGGAAGGTCAACCACCCAAGCTACAGGGAACTCGAGACCAATGGGATGTCACTGGATCCGTATATTGACTATCTCTTGCTTTGATATCTTGCGTATTTGCTATTTACTTTTCTATCTTTCTATCTTCTACTCTATGTCTACATATATATAGAACCTATAGGGAAGTAATGACTATTTGAAACCAACACTTGACCTCGTTTGTGTCTTAATCTCACCTCGGGGAAATGATGAACCATCTTATTTTAGTGTCATCAGCCCCGGAAACTGAGACGTGACAGTGGCTTATTGGAGATAAATCAAGTCAACTTCATTCCCTTTTTGATACAGGTTAAAATCTGTTCTGTATCAAGTCATACACAATAATCACTGCATTTAATTCCCGTTCAGTAAAACATGTCTAACATTCATGACGGATTTGTGTTCTTTTCCTGTCCTGTAAGATCTAGAACAGAGGAAGAAATCTTCAATATTTTTAGGAATAGTTCTGATTTCTGTTAATTTTGAAGTATTTCATATAGAAAACAGGGTTAGGGGAAAGAATCCTGAGTTGAAAATGGAAAATAAGGAAGCTTGTTTCTCCAGTCCAAGACACAACTATTTCTGTCTTAGACCCAATTTTAAGAAAATAAAATCTGTCACATGGGTGAGTTTAACCATTTGAAGGAGTTTTCTTGCACCAAAGGAGAATAGTATGGCAACTTGAATCATAATCTTGAGCTTTAAGAGGCTTTTCAAATCTCTTCAGCTAGGAGCACAAGGATCTTTGCAGATGAAGCATAAAGCCTGGAACTTGATTCAAGGCAGAGGTGATGGCTGAGAAGATGTCTGGTACTGTCCTCTCCTGTGACAAGAAGTGCAGAAAGATTTATTTCAAGGAATGTATCATGGCTGTAGACTAAGGAAGAAATGATGAAAGCATGAATAATGAAAAGAGGAGTCTCATAGTACATAGTTCATTTTATCAAGACCACACTTCAACAAATTATTTCACAGGAACTCATGAATAAGAAAGGGAAAATCAGGCTGACACAAGGGTCTCAAAGAGTTTGATGGGTATCAGCTACAACCTCAAACTACTGTTTGAATGATTTTTCTATTTTCTATTTTCATTATCATTTATGATGAAGAACAGAAAAGGTGATAATTAAGAATCTGGGGGTTGTTTTTCAGGTTGGAATTTTTAATAAAAATATCATCGACAAAAAAATCTCTACAGGAACCATTCAGCTATCACCTGGTGTGCAACTGAACTAACATTACTGGTTCTTGGAAACCTTTAGATTTGATTCCCTCTAATGCATTTAATTCTATTCTATGTCTGCCTAGGAGTAAAAGGGCTGTAAGTATTGGAAGGAGCTGAGAAGTGCAGACAGGAATGTGTACCAGTGAAATTTGCTGATTAAAGAACACTTTTTCATACTGAGAACAATGTATTATTACGTACTTTCAAGCTGTCAAAATGTAAGTTCTTGCAGCTGAGTGCCAGATGCAATTTAATAAGAATAGGTGCAATCGGAAGGAAGTCTTCTTGTAAGTCATGTGTACAACTAGATAAATGCTCTTGATAGCTTGATTTTTATTTATTTTGCACTAAAGAGGAAAAAAGGACATTTATGTAATTTTTATCCTCGTTGTATAAGGGTTTTTTCCCTCAAAACCTTTTACTCTGCCACTCTAAACCCATTTAGCATAAATTTCAGAAAAGAAAGAGTTTGGAAAACCAGTGCAATATTAGATTAATAATGAAAACTTAAATACAGATTTAATAGAACTTTTCCCTTGAATTCTACTTAATAGGTTTGACTTGGTAAATACCATTTAATTACAAATTAAATGCATGTTTCCACACATTGTTTGATAATTATGGTTAATATAGTAAAGCCAAAAGTAATTACCTTCCACAAGAAGAGAAGTTGTAGAAAACAAAAATAATCATGAATGTACATGTAATAAGGCGCGTTCTGTGTTAATCTTTTTCCACTACCTACTACTTAACTTGTAAATAAATGATCAATGTTTTCCTTGCAATAAAGGACTAACTCTATATCTTTCCTCTTTAAAAAAAGCATTATAGATTTGTTTGGTTATAAATTCACTAAACAGAAAAATTAAGAAGCTAAATGATGCATACAGCCAAATTAAAATGAACTGTGAGAAAATAATTAAAAATTAATGTGCCTTAAATTTCATTCTTAGTTATTTACCACTCATGGTAGTTTTATTGTTAATTCAGGAAAACAGATGAACCAGGAAGAATACAGACTTTATTTTACCTTAAATGACATGGTGATATAAAATAAGCGTCATTCAAACATGCTGTTACTGGGAGATGGTATCAAGGCATGACACAATATCAAGATATTATGACAAATCCTTAGAATGCATGACAGGGCAATTGTATATGAATTACAATGTGGAGATGCAGTGTCACTTCAATTGACTTGTTTTTTTTTATTTGCTGTACGTCAGAATTTTATTAGCGAATGCAAGATTGAAGAAGCAGATTTTGCTATTGAAGGCAGCGGTATGGGTTCTACAATCCAAGACTGATACTTAGAAGCACAGCTTGCTTTGACAAAAAGTTTCAACCTTTCAGTGGATATATCCTTTGCATTAGAGACGCAATACTAACAAATGAAAAATTGATTCTTGGAACATGGTAGTCTTCATTCCAAACTTGGAGAGCAGGAGGCGTTGCTTGCCAGATAATGCAGTTTAGCCAGATTGCAGGAATGGGCAGAATAGAAGCAGTGCAGAGACAAAATAATTATCAACGTGGCCTGACAGGAGTGGAAACCAGTGCTGATGTCCATAATTGGATTTAAGGAGGAAGAGCATTTGACATGGATTCCTTAACTTGAGATAAACTGTTAGCATTGTCATGGCATTCCTATTGCACTTGAATATTTTGAAGTGGCAAGAAGACGCATAATAGCATTTACCATTTAATTATGTCTAAGGTGAAGGTCTGAAATGGTCTGTTTACATTTGGCCTGAGAGAAGAAGGGTGGGATGCTGGTCAAATTCCTCATGACTGAAGAGGATGCTTTGGTCCTTTCAATCCTGAGGGCAAGAGGAACTTACTGAAGATGCCAGGTACCCAAATCTCATATTTTCACCTTTGTCCCTGTAATGGGTTAAAATGTCAGTAGAGATGGTAATTGTCCCCCTCCCCTTCCCTTGCTAGTGTGGGTAAAGCTTTTTCCCTGCCTCTGCGGGGGAAGGAGCGGGGCGGCCCCTGGCTCAGGTTTCATTGTTTTCAGCTAGTGCTGCCTCTGGACCCAAGATGTGTCAATCAACGCCTCTGTGAATAAACCTGTAAAAGCAACAAATCACATGGCTTGCCTGGGGTGCATATTTCATTTTCGACAGGAGGACAGAAAGAGAGAGAGCTCATGAAAAGCAGTCACCTCAAGCCAGGGCTGTGAAAGATCTTCCACAGCAGGTAACCTTTTCCTTTGCTCATTAATGGTGGGGGTGGTTACAGAAAGGTTTGCCAGAAGAAAAGGGGTGAAATGGCCAAGCCCCCAACTCTGCATGGAGGAAGACAGACTGCTCGAGAGGGTAAACATGAGAAAGTTTCAGGTGCCTGCAGTGAAGCTCCACTGCAACATAGGAAACTTAAAGCATTCCCCAGAGATCCAGCTCATCTCTCCTTCTGCAGATGGGGAGAGCAAAGAGCTGAAAACAGCCCCTGGCAAACTGGTAACTCAAGAATTTCAGCCACCACAGAGAAAGACTGCATCTGCCCAAGAGAGTTTGTCTTCAAGAGCTCAATTCTGAATGGAGATCTTTGAGGTTAAAAGAACTGCATTTCCATATTCCAGTGTTATTTCTGACCCACCCCACCCCTCACCCAGCTCTGGATCAGACCGCATGTGTGGGCTTGTGGTGATCAGGGATCTGAATTGGAGTGGAAAAAAATCTGTATTTATATGTATATATCTAGTTATGTATGTTTTACCATCTCTCTCTCTTTTTTCTCTCTCTGTCCTACATGAATTTAAGTGATTGATTTATGGTTCTCATTGTTTCCTGAATTAAATTAATTTTGATTCACCCCCTTAATCCAAAAACCTGTTTTGATGGTTTGTTTTCCTTGCCTGTACTCCTAAGCCCCATTGTCTTATCAGCTGGGTCATTTCAATTCTTGTGTTCAACTCTCAGAGAGATAATATCTTTCCTGAGGCTATATTTGTTGCAAACCTTTCAAACTCAGTCCTTTTCAAACTGTGACAGTCCCCAGCACTGCTTATTCCCATTCCTGTCCACTCAGTCAACCATACTTTGCACCTAAAATTAATATTGGGATACCAAGCCGTAATTGCTACTAAATAAGGGAAGGCCCTGAAACAGAGGCTTTCAAAGGCATGCGACACCCTGTTTTTCCCATCCACACCCCTAAAGAACTTTGCTCAATGAAGGCAAGCAGAAGGGAAGTACCAAGCAGTTGTCTTCAGCCTCCTTGTTTTCTTTCTTTTGAAAATTTTTCAAATCTTGTAATTCTAGAAATTTTTATCTTTTCAACAAATAGGCAGGGTAGATTTTTGGACTATGGATACTTGCTGAAAAAAAATAGCTAAGCAGTAAGCACACTTGCCTAAATATTACTTGAAATGAGGGTAAGTAATAGTAACAGCTTTGCAAATGTAGCCTTGCTTTTGAGTAAGAATTATTTTCTAGATACTTCAGTGCTATCCTTATATTTCATTTTTGTCACTGGTTGGCCAAGGCTGGCCAATCACAGGACAGACACTCTCTCTAATTAGCCCCCTTCCTGTTTCCAGGAGAAAGGGTTAAGAAAAGAAATAAGAAGGAAAAAAAAAGTTTGTGAGGCCTCTGTTAAGTTTAGGAAACTAAACCAGTTTTGATAAAAGTAGAAAGATATTATATACAGAAAACGTAGTATTAACAAGATGATACAGGGTTAGAACTGGTGCAGCAAGGTGGGGTGGGGGTTCGTGTACCCAAACCGTGGTGAAGGAAATGCAGTGATAAAGGCTACCAGGCCGTTAAATGGCAGCAGCACGTGGAGCGGCAGGGCAGCGCAGAGCGGAGCAGCAGCAGCGGCCCACACGCAGGTCAGGGCTGGTGAAACGATGGCAGGAGCCCCAGTTCTGAACCAGCAGCTGGGCCGTGGAACAAAGCAGTGGATGGCAGCAGTCACAGCAGGAACACGTGGCGGCAGCAGGGAGTGGTGGAGCTGTGCGAAGCAGAGCAGTGAGGAGAGCAGGCAGCAGTACCAAGTAGCAGGGAGAAGGGGATCACAGAAACTCTGAGCAGCAGAATAAAAGAGGATTGCGGCAGCCCCGAGCAGTGGGAGAGAAAAAAGATGCGGTTTTGCTTGCACACCATTTTTAAGGAGGCTCTGAGCTTACCAAAATCTCCACAACCAGTGAGATGTGCTGACGTACGTGGAAGAAATACACCGTTGACTGTTTGATGTGTCCATCTAAGATAAAGCAACTCTGTTTATCTTAAACCAGGACAGTTTTATTTATAATTTCATAATCTTGATTAAAATTATTTAGGCTACCACCTCATGACAGAAGTTTTACATCACATACTCTCTTGATTCAGCTGGTATGTTAAAGACCTAACCTGTGTGTTGTTGCTTCTGGTGCCTGAACAGATGCCTTAAACATTTTCAGTATTTAAAAAGTTCATATCTTATGCCAGCTTCTGATGAGATAGTTGGAAAAGTGCTGTACAAATACTAACAGCAGTGCACACATTTTCAAATAATTATTGTAAAACTTAGATTTACAAACACCAGTGTCAGTTCTTTGTTGTTATATTTACAACATACTTGAGCATATTTGCAAGTGAATTTTTAAATGTAGTAATTAATCTTTGAGGAAAATACTTAATTTTGGACACACTGTAGATATACGAGCCTGAAGGGCCATAACAGAGTAGCTGTGTCCTGCTGTGTTTTGGTTTTAAAGCAATTCTAGTTTCAGAAATCTTATTTATGTGATATCTTCTTACATACTTATCTTATTTGCAGCCATAATATTTAAATATTCCAAACCCTTAATTTTTCTACATACACTCAACCTTAATAATATTTTGTTTTTTCTTGATGAAGTCTGGATATTTAATAAGGTGCAGGGAGCCTGTTCTTTTAAGGAAGGACTTTGGGTTTTAAACATGAAAGAGACAGTGTTCGAATCTGACACTGATATTTAATACTCATACCTGGCAGGAAAACTACCCTACCTGAAGACATGGAAGGACCAATCCTCTCTACATTAAAGTATCTGTGGCCAGTCTGTTTGAGAGTACTGATGACTTTTTGCTCTTCTGCCTCAGAAGGCATTACTTTTCCTATTCCTCACAGTATTTAGCTCCTGCTGTGAAAGGTTGTTGTTTCATAAGAACTCCAGAAGGATTCATGGCCTACCTGGACTCTTTGCCTTTAATCCGTACTCAAAGAGTCATCAGAAAACATTTTTCACTCACTGTTGGCCAGGAAATGATGGTGCCCCCTGATGCTACGCTGTTCAATTCACTAGCTCCCTGATAAGTATTCAATCTAAAGCACGATGGCAGCCTTTCATATGTTTACAGAGTGAAACTAATTCTTTGTTATATATCTTCCTTCTTTGGCATTATTGACCGCTACTTCAGAAAAACTCATGGAGAGAAAGAAGGAATTTCTCAGTAAGCTGGCATTTGAATCAGGAAGTTCCCTCCGTGAGAACCTAATCAGTGTCAGCTTTTTTATTGTCTCACTAAAACATCAGTGTCACCTCTTCCATCTGATAATTTCGTAGTATCATACAGTAATTTAGGTTGGAAAAAAACTCTGAAGGTCACGTAGTCTAAACCCTGCCTCGGAGCCTTGACAATGCTAAGGTAAAACCAGATTGTTTGACAAATTAAAGTTTGAAAATTGCCACAGAAGGAGATTTTGTAACCTCTTTGGGCAATCTGCTCTGAGTTTATCTATCCTCAACAGTTTGGGGTTTTTTTTTTCTTAATATAATTGGATTTTCCTGTGATGTCAGTTTTGTATGGGGCCCATGGGTCTTGCAATGCGGATATTAAATATAACCCTGTCTGTTCATTTTGAATAAACATCATGTTTCCTAGGGAAGCAAAAATATTTTAGTTTAAAATGATTTTTATGTGATTTTGTATGGTAGTAGTGATTTCAGATTCTAAGACAAGACTGGCAAGAAATATACTACTGTGTTCTCATAGGTATTTTTGACAGGTATCTGAACTTTCTAACATCCTACAAGCCTGTAGATGTCTTCACTGGTAGAAAAACAAAGCCAATATTTCTCTTCTGCTTACAAGACAATGAATCAGTCATATGTAAGTTTTTGTAAAGACAATGTTTGGGAAGGGATTTACCACGCCATGGGTAATGTTTATCTGTTTTTTGCTATTCTATTAATTTTATTCTTCATATAAATGTACAAGGGTTAAAACTTCTCAGTTCTTTCTCTATCAACTGTCTTACTGAATCAATCAAACTGACCTGCATTGATTGCGTTTTCTAGTTGTGGCAGTATGAACATTTCTGTTTGTCCATCCAACCAGTTCTGTCTCATTTACTCCTGCAGAATTACTATGTGACATTTGAGCGTACTGGCAAAAATGACTAGCCGCACTGGGCTGGTGTGAACTACTGGTATTGAAAGACTGTGCTCCAAGCTGTGAAAATATTATCACAGCCATCAAGCTTTTTTGAATATTGTTGTGGTATATGTAATGCTTGATACTACTCAGAAAAACAAAAGATTCTTAATGAAAGGATTACGAATTAAGCCACACTTGGGTAGCTGTCTTTCC
>NW_010416829.1:23487-45968 GCF_000710305.1 Buceros rhinoceros silvestris | reverse complement strand
TTTCCCTAGTCTGCAGAAGTTCCAGAGATTCATTGGGCCATACCGTCACCTCCAAGGAATGATAATAAACGAAATCACTTTTTCCTTATCAGAGAAGAGGAAAAGCCATCAGACATGACTCTGATGCAGTGTCATCATTTCAGATTCCTCTGACACCAGTTTTCTTTCATTGATCAGACTAAATATCTAGAAAACATGCAATCCAGTGGAAATTTAAAGTAGCATTAGTTCCTCTTCAGCAATCGAAACAATAGGAATTATATTTTTAAAACCTAAGTGGGGTTTTTCTTCTGTTTTACCAGGGATTTTTCAGTCTTTGCTTCACAGTTTCCCAGCCTACCACACTTCCTCGGCTATGCTCTGGCTTTCTAAAACCGGAAGGCTGTTTTAACTTCTAGGAAAGATACTCCCTGTCCCTATTTGCCACTATTAACATCACATTTTTCCATCATAATTTTCCGTGTTAAATGTCTCACTTTACTCTTTCATTGCATTTCTTACCGAAGTCTGTGAAGATGATTTCAATTGAAAGGTCAGTTGCACTTTTTTATCAAAACTGAGAAGTTGAAAACATTATGTAACAAAGGACTTGCTCATGCTTTGTGATGATGTATCACCAGAGAATTGATTTATTTCACTCACATATGGAAGTATAAGATGAGCTTTATTTGAAAATGTTTTCAATTGGAAGGATAGTGTAAGATGGAAATTGGAAAGGTACTTGGATTTAGACCTAGTGTTTATTTGCAAATTTCTCTTGACAAGCACTGTACATCTTTTCATGTTTCCATCTTGGTGAACGCATTTACAGAGCAGAGAAAACATTTCAGGCCTTGTAAGAGGTGCTTGAATGAAGAGTGTTATCCTGGTATGTTCTGAGAGCAGTAACAATAACAACATGGAACCATAGCAGAAAAGATAGAATCATTAGAATTTAGTATTTATTTGTAATGTTAATTAATAGCTCAAAAGAATGCAATTTGAATATTCATGTCAAATTTTCATGCCATTTTTCATATTTAAGCAAATGGCATGACTTCATGAAACTTTATGTAAATGTGAACAGATATAATGCATGGGATAATTATATTTATTTGGTATAGTGTATATTTTGTGCTTGCCTAGTGAAAATAGTTAACATATTGTATGGAAATCTTTTAAAAACATTTTAGGTAAACATTTGTAAGTGCAGTTTAAGTAGTACCTATCTTTTGCACCTGCAGGAAAATAAATAAAGTGGTAATCATTCTATTTTAAATTTCAGAAAAAACTAGAAAATTAGTAAGATATTGTTGAAGAAAATAAATATTTGGAGTCCATTATATTTTCAGACCAAGAGCTTTCACTTTCAGCGTCAGAATTGCTGCTTTTGCAAATGCAGTAAAGTAGGTGGTCAAATTTATTTTTTCTTCAACTTTCCAAAATAAACTATACAGATGCTCACCAGACACAGATGTTATAGCAGTAACAGTACATGGACTATCAGGTTACTTAATACAGGACATGATTGCTCCTCACTTTTCTAATAACTTAGTGTTGTTATCTCCCTTTTGAGTATAAGAAGGGCATTAAATCACTTCCATTTTTATGAGTATCACATCAAAATACCAACAGTAATATTCTCTCTGGTTCCAAGTCTCTTAATATCCGATTTTTCCAAAGCTTATTCAATTCTTTGTTTAGAAAACTATTACCAATCAAATTTTTAGAACCTTTTTATTTCTGGTTATATCATATTTCTTCCTCAAAGACGTAATTTAGTCATTACTACTTGCAACATCTCATGTCTCTTAGAAGATACAGCTTTTATGGTGCACCAACATAAGGCAACAATTATTTTTCCCATAGCTCTCTTCAACTCGTCATGAAGATTTATCCATCTTAGTGTACAGTAATTGCTCAGATGCTTTTTTTATTGTGTTCTACAGTTTCTTGAGATTCCAAGAAAAGCTACTGTAAATCAAAACTTTGCATAAAATTCTTTTTATTAGGTTTTTGAGGGTTTTTTTCTATTTTTAGCTAGTGTTTAAGTTGCATCACTTTTTTTTTTTAACATATCCTCACTCATTTCTTTAAACAGTAAATAAACAACATATTCGCAGGTGCTAAGTGTGTATTTGATGACTTCATCTAAGAAAACCACTGCATTGGAACTGCTTTCTGAGAAGTAGGTAAATCCTTTATAGCCATACCAGTCCCACCACAAATATTAAATAGAGCCTTCATCACCTTGTGGGAGATTTGAGTATGGCAAAGAAATGAATAGTCATTCCCTTCAGGTCTTGCTTTGTTTGTAAAATTTGTTAAATGGGTGAGACATTTGAGGACTGAGCATTTGAGGATGTATTTTTTTTTATTAAGAGTCCTCATACACTCTACCAAATTACACTTGAGAGTTGCACAGTTTTTGTAGGACATTTTATTATTCCAGAGTGAGTCTGTCTTAGAAAGGGGTTCTAATACATAAACTCACAGCCACCATGGTAATTGTATCTACGCTGATTTCACAGTGGTAATTGCAGGAGTGTATTCAGTGATTACAGACCATTCAACTTCAGTCCTTCCTTAGTAGCTTAAGGAAATTGTCAAGTTTGTAAATAGTTGTTATTTCTTATTTACAACAGTCAGTTATGAATGGTGATTTTAGATGAACCTGTGACAGAAGCAAACATTTATTTCTGAAAGGAAATAGCTAACTTGTTAAAAATCTTGAATGATACCCCCTCATTCTCTGTTTGGGAACTCAGCTAAAAGACTTCTTCTTACTACACATAGTCTAATCACGTTACCATGATGGTGTCTTTTGGTTTGTTTTGCTGAAGTATTTAATTTTATGTGACTGGTAGAGTTTAAAGGTTTTCAAGTTACTTGCTTTTCTAGGCACTTCTTATTATGGTAGCGTATATCTTTAAATCTTAACTTACTGGCCACTATCATTCTTTAACATTTATATCCTTGGAAATGTTACTGCTCTCCTCTCTTCTTGTGATCGCCTTTTAAAACTCATTTTGATTTCAGACGTTTTCCTGATGTCTTACATTATGTGGCCCCCTGCTGTCTTGTAACGCTGCAAGGTATGTAAGGTAATGACTACAAAATGTGTAGCAAGGTTTAATAGAATCAGAAGAGAATCAAGGTGTGTATTTTTGCTTTGAGATGTCTAGATTGTTCTTCTTTTGTTTCTTTTCTGAGGGAACTTTTTAGAAACATTATACATTTATTAATTCAGCTGCCAAGGTTAGGCGTAAGATGATGAATAATCAAGCTGTAGTAAGGAAAATCACACGGTTAAGAGAAGAGTTAAGGTCAAGCAGGCAGAAAACCTATTGTAAGGATTTCATCGTAAGTGTAGGCGTCTTCCCCGCTTTTAATTAGAACCAATATTTAGGTTTCTGCTCCACTCTGTCTTGTGTAATGGCAACTCTCATCAGAGTAATTTGACTGATATTCTTACTGGCCTTTGCTGCCCTGCTGTAATAAATGTTCACTTGTGTGAGATGCCAAGGTAAGTCATTTACTCCTCTATGTCTCCATAGCTGTGTGTTAGCTAAGGATGATACTTAGCCAAACATTAGCAGCTTCATTACCTCCTTGCAGGGATTAACTTTATGCTACATTGGAAAGGTTTTGTATTTTTCCTTTCTATTTTAGAGTCGGTGGTGGAATCAGAAATCACTGTTAAATGCAGTGTTTCTCTCAAATTTTTTTCAGTACATAAGAACATCATCATTGTTAGTGCATCACTGTCCTACTTTATCCCTACTTATTGAATAAAACTGCCCTTTTCAAGTACATTTACCCTCTGCTTCAGCTTCACTATTCCTGCAGAATTAGATCATCATAACAAATAAAGCAGTTCAATAATAAACTTTTTAAAATAGGTCAAATTTAGACTTATTTTTCCACACTTGAAGAGGAGGTATATATGACATCAGATCTTAACCCCAATAGTCTGTAGCTAATTAAAATTAATTGAAAGTTTAACAGTTACTCTAAGTAATATGCATAAAATTGACAAGAGCAATAAAAAAATGGAACGTTAAACCCATAGTTTAGTACTGAATTGCATCTAAGGAGATTCAAAAGATATATCCATATAGAGACAGGAATTTGTATTTATGAATAGCGGTTACTAGGAAATTCAGAAGGGGGCAGAAAATTGATTGCTTGAAAATAATTTTAACCAAAAGTTTTATTTTGTTTTTTCAAATTCAGAAACGCAAAGGAAAACAAGATATGTGAATGTTAGAGGAAAGGCCCGAGGTGATCGAGGTTCTTCAGGTAGTAGAGCCAGAAGCAATATTTGCTCAGAGCAGTACTTCTGACCATGTATCTCCAAAGTAATCTGAAGCTTGGTAAGCTAGAAGGGAAAAATAAAGATTCTCTACATCTGATTACAGACCAGTTCTGCAGTTATGGCGATTCCCACAGAAGAATTTGTTGTAATTCTGGTTGAATCTATAAGTGTTTACAGAACCCCTGGTACCACTTGCAGTGGGGTTTTAGTCTTTGCTGCTCCGTTTTGTGTTATGCATTTATACTGACTGTGGCTGCTGCACACTTAGAAAGCCTGTTATAACTTATACATTATCTATCCAAAAAAAAGAGATAAGGAAAGGGAGAAAACTTTGTAGAAAAAAGAGAATGCTCTACAGGTTACTATCATGATTATTTTTTCTTAACTTAGAATTTGGGCATATTCTTGTGTATGTTAATTTGGAATACAAAGTGTCTGGGATCCACACGTGATTTATGAATAATACTAGATCTTCAGTAAGCTACTTACGAGAGGTTAGAGTGCTGGCAAACAAGGTTTAGAATGTTGCTGCTTGTCCTTTCAGGATTGCAATGCAAAGTGTGGCTAACTAATCTAACAGATGTTGTAACTGAGCCACTGCTGCAAATGCAAGTGAAATAGAAGCAAAAAAATCTCAACCCATACTTTAAGTTTCAGAGTAAGGTTACTACTGTGTCATTTCTGGAGGTTAAGGTTTTGCATCTGAGCTAAAGTTTAACTGCAAAATAGAGGAATTTCACTCTGTTTAAAAGCACTGCACTCCACATCTGACTGCCCTTAAGTGCTCTAAAACTTCATTTATTGAGAAATTCAGTTGTCCACTTTCTGTGGAAATTATCATCATTTCATTGCTCACAGTGCCGTGTAATTGTAACCAGATGCTAGAAAACAATCTGCAGGGAAATAAACATCCACTAAAGAAGACTACTAGCTTCTACCTGGTTGTGAATTAAATCATCCATTATATCAGATTCCTGTAACTAACTGCTGTTTAAAAATGAACATTTAAATATGCATCAGGGCGCAGTAAGATTTTCTATAAAATTGTGCTCTTGGGATAGTAGTTGAGAACACTGCAAGTCTTTTAGCACGTGAATTGACACAAGAATGGCCTGAAATTTATAAACTCCTTGGAATTAATTACTAGTATTTTTAAGAATAAGTAAATCTTGTTTTCCATTCTGCCACAAGTGCAGTACCTTAACATATTACCTCTATCAATGGTAAACTAATCTTACTTTAAATCACCATGTTTAATGCTGTATTTTTTTCTACTCTTTTCTGAATCTGACATCCCAATATCCACTACGAGAGTCACCAGCTAGTAAGTGGCAGCCATTGTTATTTGTTTGATATACATCACTCATTGTACTCTGTGTTCATAAAATGTCTGATTGTGTCAGGGTCTAAATGGTAATTTTACTTACTATATTTAGAAGGTCCCAACCTGCATATTCAAGAAAAAAATCCTGAAAAATATATTTTTCTTAAGGTATCTGTATAACAGCAGGCTGGTTTTGATTACATAGTAGGTAAAAAAAAGTTTGACTCTCAACTGGATAAACATTTTAATTATTACTTTAATCAGCATTTCACATAAATGCTTTTGGTTTGTTTTTTTTTTTACTTTTGACAATTGCTGGTACAAAACCTCATAAGATATGTGTACAGAACTTATGCAGACTTCATTTGGACTGTGGGATGTTTCTACTTGGCTTATTAAGCTGTTTTTAATATCTGAATCTCATCTGTAACTGTATTATCCTTGTATTGCATTTTGTATTGCCCTTGACTTTATTTCTTATTGACTTCACTCTTGAAGACACCATTACGTTGCAACTACGTATAAGACAGTATCTAATTTGCCTGCATAAATATGGAAAGGAGCCATGCTTAAAGATAGTGTTATAACTGACCGTGACAACAGTTCCAGTTGAGTCTCTATGGACTTTGACATGGGTGTTTCTGTGTTCAAAGTGAAAAGAAAATCCAGTATTTGTTGTGAGATGTGGATGGTATGTTTTCCTGATTACTTGAGAGAATGGTAGAAACACAGGGCTGAACACGGTGATAAGTACAGAGAACTCATTATGTTTTCACTGTACAATTGAGAGGATAAGAAGGGAAGGAGAGCAAGGAGATCTAATGAAAGAAGAAGTTGTATGCAAGGAATAGTAAATAAAACTGAAGTTTAGTAAGGTTTGCTACCTGTCTGAGAGATTATTATTATTCTTTTCAGCTTCATACTCCAGGTGGATCCCTGTAGTTCTAAACACTTATCAAGACAGGCATGCCAAGTTGAGAGGGACCTTAATGAGTAAGTAGATGTTGGTCTTCTCTGAAGGCCAAAACTGTTTGTCAATATTTCCTTGTCATTTCCTTCCAGTATTCCTTGGAGGTATGAGAAACTTTGTGCACTTAAAGCAACTTAACTGGTTGAGGAGACGCTGCTCATATATTTGAAATGTGTTCTTTAGGAGTTTCAGTCTAGCATCTGGAGATGCTAGAGCATCTGGAGAGCAGAGTGCTTTCTTGTTTGATGCTTCTGAAAAAAAAGGGAGGGCTACTCAAGTCACTAACAGCAAATAGAATTACTCCTGTCTATCACAGAACTTACATGGAGAAATAGTTTTCATCTCTCTGCAGCCCTTCACATCAGCTTCTGACATCTTCAGATCCAACTAGATGCTTTAAGTTCCAAAATGAGGCAGATGAGGAAGAAATGCGTGGCTGTTGATGAGTGGCACACTGTGAACGTTACTGTGTTTTGGACACCTAGTTTCAGTAGACTGGATGTTTCTCTTTAATTCCTTTCTTTTGAGTCCCAATTCTTATGACATTGTCTTGTCCCTTGTAATTCATTCCTTCTCTTTAATTTTTCACCCTTCATTAATACATATTTCTATGGCCAGTGAGAGTGACACAAGAGAATTGATTGGTATGACACCCCTGAGGCATTTAAACCAATCTGTTGCCTCCAGACTGGCAGCCTGTCATAAGCTTAATGTTTCATGCATGGAGAACATAATAGTACTGTAAAAACACCTCCAAGGTTCATCCGTTGGCAGAAGCACAGCTTTGCTAAGGTTGCTGTAAAGATCAAGTGGAAAGCTCTTTGAGAAGGTAAAATTGGCACAATAATGTTAAATTTAAATTAAATCCATTATTCACCAGGAATGATGAGAAAGCAGAACATATCAAAAAACTTCTAGAGGAGGAAAACTACACAAGAAGAATTCAGAAAAAGTGAATATTTTTCCCAACCTTAAATTGCTAGGATAGGATTATAAAGAGATCGTAAAAGGGGAGATCAGTAAAGTAACATTCAGCTAGCTGATACTAAGAGGTTCTACATCTAAATACCACAATTTCAGAACAGTGTGTACCTCGGGAATATAAAGTTATCGATTTTTAGATGCATATTTGATTGTTGGCAAGAAATGCAGCATGACCTAGTGAGACCAGCCTGCAGGGGTCCATTATTGTTTCTCAATATATCACCACCAGCAACAGTTTCAATCAGGAAGAAGTGTAAATGAGGATCTGAGCCTCACTTAGTTGCAGTAGTGTAGCATGCTACATAGCGTTTACTTATCCTCTGTGATGTGGTATGCAGTTGTCTACACCTGTTACAGTACAGGGGCCATCACTAACACTGTATGCATTCAGAGGATAATCCTCAGAAGAAGAAAAGGATGTGTAACCTGTTTGTAAATGCAGGTGCTCATAGTGTTTATGGTACTGAAACATACTGAAATCACGGACGTGTACTGAAGCCTGAAGGCCTAATCTGCTGTCAACAGAAGAAACATTAGGGCAAGTCATTCAGCTCGCTTTCAACAGCTGCTTAAGAGTGAGATGAATGTTGCCCTGGAAGTCTCTGTTTCTCTCCCGGTATACAAGCAGTGAGAAGAGCAGGCTTAGATATGGCGTCCTGATTTGAGTCAGAACAGAACCAATTCTGTTCAGTGATTTTACTTTCCAGCTCAGTCTCTGCTCAGTGACTGCACTTTCTGAAGTTAACGGCATTTTTTTTGCAGACAGTGTCTGCTTCCAGAAGCGATGACGCTGGATGTTTACATGTTTACTGCCAGGGACTGGGCTGCAGAAAGGCTCTTGCTTGTACTTGCGCCTGTGCAGACCAAGGTCTCTGCTAAATCCTGTGTACCACAGTGGGGGTGCAGTACTATCCTGGATTCGTCTGAAATAGGCTTAATTTCCACAACCAGGATAGCCAGCCTGAACCAGCTAATGGGACGTTCGATACTATACTGATGTCATGCCCAGTATATATACAAGGGAGGCTATCGGTAAGGGCGGGCAGTTTCAAATGTTGGCGTGGCGGCACGGTGGCAATAAGCAATGCATTGTTTTTCTCTCTCTTCGCGTTGTTCAAGTAAACTCTCCTTATCTTAACCCTCATGGTTTTACTGTTACTTTCCCCACCCCTGCCCCACCCCGGGAGTAGAAAGGGATGGACAAGCAGCTGTGTGGTGCTTAGTTGCCAAATGGCCTCAAACTATGACAAGTACGAAAGAGGCTGCACCTGTGGGGAGGAGCGGAGAGGACAGGTGATCCTAAACCGACCAATAAGATGTTCCATCCCATAGACGTCATATTTGATATAAAGCTGAGGGATCACAGAGTTAAGCTCTTCTTCAACGGCTGGCATCTGAGGAGGATTCTGTCCATTCTGCCTTCAATCCCAATTCGTGTGTTCCTGAATCCAGTTCTGGAATCCAGCTTCTGAATCCCGTTTCTATCTGCCACTGAGTCCAGGCATGGAATTCCCTAGTGCCTGCTCACAGCATCGGTGGTGATGATGACGTGATTGCCATGGAGGGGATTAGATACTTGTTTCGTATATACTTGATTTAAATGTTATTGTTTTCATTAAAGTAGTTTTATTTTTCTTTTCCACAAGACTCTCTCCCTTATTCCCTTTCTCTTCCTTTTTGGGAAGGAAGAGGGGTTAATAGAGAGCATCTGTCATTCATCTAGTGGCTGGCCCAGCCTTAAACCTTGACATACGTTCAGCTCCAGATGGATTGTGCCCACAGTGATTTGAATATAACACAGTTCCCCACCCCAGAAATTATTCTAGGATCAAAGTCTACTACAGAATAAGTTTGATTAAAGACTTAGTAACACCAAACTTCATATGGACTCCCAGACCCATAAAATAGCTGAGTTTCTTTTGTGAGATTTGGAAATATTATCTAGATTTACCATTATGCCATCGAAACATGCTAAGCCCTTTGCCATCACTGCAGATCATCTATCTGAAGTTTTGTAAGACTAAGAGCAAATCATGCATCCTCAGTAATTATGCCTGTTCTTGTATTACATTCTTGATGTAGCACTTCCTGTTTATATTTTGCCCACCTTTTCTTTAAGCATTTTCTGAGTTTGTAAGACAACAGTTTTGCTTACCTGGCTTTGTTGGAGACATATTTACTTAGAGCCATCATAAAACTTGTAGCTTTTTTTCCTTCATCCCTATAGGTTCCATTCAGATGAGAGGCTCATTGAATTTTGTGAATTAACAAATAAATGAGCAGACATAATGAAAAGTCAAAGTTACTGAACCACAATGTTTCTTTACAACAAAAGTTATAATTTTAATATATCTTATTGTTTGTATATAATACATAGTGTAATAATATTTCATTCTATTGCTGATAAATGCTGGCAATCTATCGTCAAGATAATGAAGACCTAATGAGACCTCACTTTAGCACCTGCTATGTCATCTATGAGGACAGAAAAGACTGGTCTATAGTCAGATACTTGTGATGATATTTTCAAGATGTAAGTTAAGGGCTTTACTACATACTAATTCAGATTTTGTCCATGGTTACCTTCATGCTTTCCTGTTAAGAGTGACACAGATAAATCAGGAATGGAATATATGTTCTTTTGTTTTTAAGGAATTGAATATAAAGAAAAAAACTTGTAATGAACAGGAAGTGAGGTCAAACATAACTTGGAGCTACAGTGTGCTCAAGTACAAAAGTCAGGAACTTTTATTTAAAACCTGGAAGTGAAAGCTTTCTACTAATCCAAAAATATGATATGAAGTGATGTTTAGGGATCCAGCACACATTATTCACACTGTAAGGTTTAAGCAAGGCTTAAAAAGGGTAATGGTCTGTGCTCAGTCTCCAGTAGTAGATACCTGTAGTATCCCTACTTAGCACTAGGTGAAGGAGCAATGTAAATACCACTGAATGCTTTAATACTGTTAATAACTGAGCTGAAAACACTGCTGACATATTATGGGAGTTGCTGTTTATCGACTGGGGCAGCTAAGTCACTTAATGCATCTCCCATTAGAAAGGATTTGTGTGACCTTTTCTTTCAACAATATTAATCCATGCAGTGCCTGGAAAAAGCCTTTGCTATTAGACAGAAAATCCATTCAGTTTGGGGAAGTGCCTTTGAAAAAACATGTTTGCTGCCATATTCAAGGAAGCAGCAGAGGATGCTGTTCCTTCTAGAGTTAGAAGGTAGCAGGGAGAGAAAACACCCACTCTCTCCTGCTTTGCCATTCACTGAAATCAGTCCAGTACCCACAGCAGTAATATACCTGTGCTGACAGCTGAGGTACTTGGATAGTACCTCATGAAAAGTACAGTAACAGAATCACTCTTCAAGTATGCCTTGGAGGAAAAAAACCCTTATGTGCAAAGAGCTGTGGTCAAAAACATTGTTTAGATTGGCAATTGAAGCTCTAGAATGATAAGAAATTACAAATTTATGGGGTTTACTTATGCTGTTGTGTCGATTTTAATACAATCACATTGGCCTTCCCTACACACCAGTCTTGCTTAATCCAGCCATTTTTGGATTGAGCAAAACCAACGTCCTTCAGTGTAGCGTCTTGATCATAGAATTATGCTGCTGAATACTGCTCTGGTACTTGGCAAATCTTGAGCCTAATTTGAAGCCCCAAACCTACCCAAACAAATATATACATCAACACTACACTTAATATATACTTTCAGTGATGTAACTTGTTTAACTTTTTGTCTATATTTTTAAAAGTAAAATACCGTGTTTAACAATATCAATCGTTTAGCAAGAAAACCATTTAAAATAAATGGCAGTGAGTAGAGTGTTTTTGTGTAACATATCAGTTTGTATACCAGGAAATAGAAGAGAATACAGTATTGGGAGAGCCGATTCTCAAAACTTAGGTATCATTATGGAAGTATTCTTGCTGATTCTTTTTCCAAATTGTGTTCTTATTTGCTTCATGAGGTGCTTTTAATAAGAATTTTTATAAAATGTTTAAAGTTTGAAATGATCTTGCAGAAATAATGATCATTCATTTAAACAAAAATAATCTTGTTAAAATGTCAATGACAGAAAATGAAAGACAGGGAGCATTCCAGCAAACTTGATCCACACTTCTGAGAACTTGAAGTTTTAAAAAAACCTAAATATCTTAGAGTAGACTCTAAAAATAAATATATTAGTATGAATTCTATGAACTTTGGGTATGATTCTTATTACTCATAGGTAATAATTCAAAAACTTCAACTACTCTTGCCATTTCAATAGAAAAATGTCTTAGTTAATTTGATTGTAGAGCACAGCAGAAGACAGTTCACGAGTGTCAGCACAAATTGTTGAGTCTTAATGGATCATGGGAAAATGTGCAAGTAAGGAGAAATAATGTCATATTTTCCAATTTCTTTAAAATTCTTCTGGACGTCAACTGTAGTCAGAAATAGGCGAAGTATTTTTAAATTTATAAATAAGTAAGATTTAAGAGGCTTAGCTGCACGTTTAAAGCCTGCAGAAAACAATTAAAATGTTGTAATAGAACATTTTTAAATATTTCTTTTGTTTTTTGAACTTACTTTAACCCAAATTTGTGTGTTGATAATGTTCTTTTACATGGATCCACAGAGGTGACTTACCAATGTTTTTGGAGCTCAAGCTGCAGATACAAATATTTACAAACCCTTATTTTATATGCACACCTGTTATGATTTTCACAAGAAATAACAACATAAGGTTATAAAAATTTACAGCTAACCAATAATGACAAAATATCAAATATCCAAAAGAAAATCTCACCTCCTATTGCAAAGTGAGAGCTTTAACTGCATCTTCAAGGAATAAATTGTGCAGCTTTTGGAGATATGAAGTTTCAAGTCATGTCAGCTTGCTTCTGATGTTGTAAGCAAGGATGTTTTGCAGCATATCTCAAGGTGCACAGGGAAAGCTGTCTAAATTACGGCAGCATGCTGTTTTTGAGGTAAAACTTCCCAGGGTTTTTGTTACATATTTCCAATACTAGCAATCACCTCCCAATCCCCACTGTGATTTACAAAGAATCATAGAACATCTTAAGCAGGAAGGAACCCTTAAGGATCAGTGAGTCCAATTCCCTGCTCCTTGCAGGACTACCTATGACTAAACCATATGACTGAGAGCATCATCCAGACGCTCCTTGAATTCTCACAGGTTTAGTACCATGACCACTTCCCTGGGGAGCCTGTTCCAGTGAGCAATCATTCCCTCAGTGAAGAACCTTTTCCTAATGTCCAGTCTGAACTTCTAATGCAGCTTCATTCCATTGTTTTGTGTCCTATTGCTGGTCACCAGAGAGAGGAGATCAGCACTTCCCTCTCTACTGTCCGCCTCAAGGAAGTTGTAGACTGCGATGAGGATGCTCCTCAGTCTTCTCCAAGCTGAACAAATCAAGTGGCCTCAGCCACACATTGTAAGTCTTGCCCTCAAGACCTTTCACCATCTTGGTCACTCTTCTCTGGACACATTTTAATAGTCTGATGTCACATGGTGGATAGCCTGCAACTGACTGAGCTGAAAAGTTCCTCTGTGACAAATGGAAGTTGCTTGTTTTTTTTTTTCCCCTTTAATAACTACCCATTTTTTTAATAACACAATAGGGTAATGTTGTGGTAATTTTAATGAATGTAAAAGTCTGTGCAATTAAGAAATAGCAGTAGATACTCCACAGAGGATAGAAAACCCATAAGTGTCAGAGTCTGCCATCCTTGCAGTGTGATGTTGCGTGGATGGTAATGCGGGTGTCGGGATCCTGCCAAACTCTTTAACTATGAAATTGAAAGGGATGTGTTGCTGTTCAAGCTGTGCTTACTGCAGCTGTGTAGAACTTGCACAGCCTACACTTTTCCATGCAAAGGTGAGAACTGGCTGAGGCAGGTGGAAAAAACCATGTGTTTATTCAGCCTCCTGAATCAAGAAAAATATTTCAAAGACCATATTCCCACAAGTCCAGGCCACTTAAGAAAATATTTGATTACGGCTTTTCTCTGGTTTTTAATGCTTTTTCCCACTCTTCCCTCTTTAGATGCATCTCTACAACAACAGATTCTGCCTCAGCAGCTTGGCTATTTGAAAGGTGAGTGAACTCCCTAATTAGGGGAACATGATTTCTACTTGCTGCTCTTCAGCATGACTAGGGAAAGTAAAAAGTAAACACAGTACAGATGCCTGGTCACCCGTGTGATCTATGATATGAAGTGTTATAATGAGAAGAGAGCTGTGTTGCAAGGGAGGTGTTGTGGACCTTCTAATTATAGCTCATGCATCAAGCTGTAGTTCTGTTGTCAGGGAAATGCTTTGCCACTGTTCTCTGCTCACACTATGAAGTCCTGCTCATTGCAAGGAGAAAAGCCAGAGCAGAATCCAAACAATACATAATTAAATAGCTTTAAATTAATATTAATAACATTGATTTGTCTGATTTGGCATTTACCTTCCTCCAGGTGAGGTAACCTAATGGTTTCCTCTGTGATGAAAGAGCCCAAGCACTGCATTTTTAAAACAAATTTATTGTTTGTCCCAACTTCCATAGTTTTCAGTCTGTCACTTCTGAGAGCTCTGAAGTTTAGATAATCTACTTATCTACTTCCTAAACTGGAGAGATATGGATTTGATGGGTAGACTGTTTAGTGGATATAAATTGGTTGGATGGTTGTATCCAGAGGGTAGTGGGCAATGGCTTGATGTCCAGATGGAGATCAGTGCCAAGTGGTGTCCCTCAGGGGTCTGTACTGGGACAAGTGCTGTTTAATATTTTCATTAATGAGATAGACAGCAGGTCGAGTTCACCATCAGTAAGTCTGCAGATGACACCAAGCTGAGTGGTGTAGCTGACATGGCTGAGAGACAGGACACCACCCAGAGGGACCTGGTCAAGCTTGAGAAGTGGGCCTGTGTGAACCTCATGAGGTTAAACAAGGCAAAGTGCTAGGTCCGGCACCTGTCTTGGGGCATTCCTTGATATCAGTAGAGGCTGGGAGATGACGGCATTGAGAGTAGCCCTGTGGAGAAGGACCTGGGGACACTGGTGGATGAAAGGCTGGACATCAGCCATGAATGTGCACTTGTAGCCCAGAAAACCACATTCTGGGCTGCATCAAAAGAATATTGGCCAGCAGGTTGAGGGAGGTAATTCTGCCCCTCTACACCACTCTGGTGAGACCTCGCCTGGAGTACTGTGTCCAGCTCTGGGGTCCTCAGTACAAGATGGACATGGATGTGTTGGAGTGGGTAAAGAGGAGTCCACAAAAATGATCAGTGGGCTGGAGTACCTCCTCTGTGAGGACAGGCTGAGTGTGTTGAGATTGTTAGGCCTGGAGAAGAGAAAGCTCGGGGAAGACCTTATTGCAGCCTTCTGGTGCTTAAAGGGAGCCTATGAGAAAGATGGGGACAGTCTTTTTAGCAAGGCCTGTTGTGACAGGACAAAGGGTGATGGTTTTAAACTGAAAGAGGGGAGATTTCGACTAGATATAAGGAAGAAATGTTTTCCAGTGAGGGTGGCGAAACACTGACACAGGTTGCCCAGAGAGACGGTGGTAGTCCCACCCCTGGAAACATTCCAGGTCATGTTGGATGGGGTTTTGGGCCTAACTGAAGATGTCCCTCCTCACTGCAAGGGATTTTGGACTAGATGTTCCTTCCAACCCAAAGCATTCTATTATTGATTATTAGGAATGGGCTATGAAGAAACTATATAGAGTGGTTAGAGAATGCAAGTATGGCATGGAACAGTTCAAAGCTAGAAAGTCAGAGTTTTTCTGTGACCTTCTAGAAATGGTTTTGCTCACATTCCTCAAAATGTTTGATCCCTCAAATTTTGAAGGTTCACTTTGGACATCTGTTGCCAGTGTTATGTAATAATAAGTAAAGTGTGTTCTGAAGGTAGATTGACAGACCATAAAGGCAATCTTTATTGAGTCAGAAGTTTCTAAGCAAAGCAATGTAGGGGTTTTTTTTTGGTCAGAATTAAGAATCTTAAGCCTCAGAATCTAAAGATTCACCTCATATAACACTAAGAATGAATGTGTCAGTGCTGGCTTCCAAGAATTTAGGTTCTAATGCCTTCCTTCTTCTGAGGCTTAAGCATTCGTAATCTTCATTTATGTTCATGGGACTTTTATGGACTTAATGGTTTAATAATTTATGTGTGGTTCATGGAACTGAATGGTTCACCATGTATGTGTGTCTGTGAATCTCCATACAAATCTAAAGAACTAAAAATTAATCAATGCATCTGAAAGTTTAAGCCTCATTCCCTTTTTATCTCATTTAATGCATTTATTATACAGAAAACATAATGTGCAAGTAATTTGCTGTTTGTAATGCTGAAGTAGTACCAACAGCTGGCAGAGAAATATAGAATATCCTATTGTTAAAAATTATTGGTGTCTTTTCTACCCTGTAAGAGTTCTGAGCATGCTTGAAGACCAATGGCATATGTTTGTTGTAGTAGGTAGAGCACAAGGCTAACACAGATATGAGTATTGATGAAAACTTGAACTGCCACATCCTTAAGAGGAGGAGGTCAAGTCTGGTGTGAGATAACCAGAATCGTATTTTACTGGGAAGTATTTTCAGAAAAGCTTTGAAGAGCAATGTAACAATACCTGAACACAACTTAGAAATACTACACATATCATTAAATTGCTCATTCATTATTGACATGGATATTTTACCTCCCTTGTTCCTTCTTATAGAACAACTAATTTGTAAAGACAGCCACACCACATTCCCTCAAAAGTATTATGTTAATAATGGACTAAAATAGAACAGCCTTACTGAATAATAGGGGGATAGTAAAGGTTTAAATTAATCTACAAAATATAGAAACATGTCTATCAAACCAGGAACAAATGGCCTGTGGCTGGATTTGAAGTGGAAGTAATGAAACAAAACAACATAAATATAAGCTTACTGAAACAAACTGGCATTAAACCTGGGAATATTTCTAGGCTTAAGATAACTCTAACACTGTTTTGGATTTCTTTATTCTCTCACAGTAAAGGTGCATTTACTTAGTTGGTCATGTGTGCCTGGGCAGCCCTGGGACTTGCACTGTACCTGAGACATAGCTGCTCTTAAGCCAGAAATAATGTTTATTGTTTGGCTGCATTCCAGCTGGGAAGTAAGAGATGGGAAAACAGGTACCTAATGTTTACAATGCTTCAGAAATATGCTGAACAATGGAATGACTGGAGAAATTTCAACTCCCAGCTCAGCCATGCATGCCACATAATTTTACTGATTTGAAAGTATCATGGTTCAGCTGACTATACAACCTTAATATGCTTGGAGGGGGAAAAAAAATAGGATTTTTAAGGTGAGGCAGATTTTTAAACAAGGATAGGACTTATTATTTAGCAAAGGTTATTCTCTGAAAAAATCTTGTTGCTATTCCGAAGAGTTTCCTCCAGATTCATTGCAATGAACACTCTCTACCGTATATACTTCAGAGGGCTTTACTTCAAGCTCTAACAGAATCTGTAATTTTTGCATAAAAAATGCCATCTCATTAGCATGTTGCTAACTTAACACAGTGTGCAGCTGAGACCAATAGAGTTATTTTCCTTTTAAGCACGTGTGCAAATGCCTTTTGTGTCTAGCAAGGATCAGGGTTCTACATCTAAATGCTGACAACCCATGAGACAGATATGGGGTAGGAAATGTGGCAACCTTGAACTCTTTATTAGCATGGAAGAACTATAAATAAGATCTTAAAGGGATTAAAACATCCTTTGGATAGAGGGTAAGAAGTTGTTTATTTAAAATAATTATCTTGAGATGAGTATTTCCGCTAGTGGAAATGGAACTCCTCGAGTAATTTTGTTGTCAGTACAAAAAGTCAAGGAACAGACCAGAACAGCACAAGTTCATCTTTCAGGCCTGAAAGTGTCCAGAGGGCTCCTAAAGCTTATAGAAGTATATAAATAATTCTTTTCATCAATAGAAAATTTAAAACAATTTAAATTGCCACTAAGGTCAAATTATTATTGCCCTATTTATTTTTGTCAAATTCAAAAGGTGATAATCTTCACAGGTGCCACAAAACAGTTTTCATTGAGAAATGGAACTTCTAGTTTTCAAGTTTATAATTTTTTTAAATAAAATTGAATGGAATTTTGAACAAGTGTTGTGAATTGCTTTTTAGACTGTTTTATGAATTTACTGTATGATTTGGAGTAAATTATTTAGCCTCACTGGACCTCAGCCCAGCATTGGTAAATTTGGATTAATGGCACTTCTCCGCTTTAAGTGGACAGTAGTATTTCTGCATTTCCCATCTCTAACAAGTCTCGTGAGGATAATTGTATTAATAATTGTAAGTATGGTACAGCAGGGAGACATGTTATCTCCTCGTACATCATAGAAATATGGAGGAGTTTCCCAAGCAGGTGTTTGAAAACAACCTGAATGACATACCTTACTTGTCCTCTTTTTTTTTTTCTTTCTTCCTGGTGTAAAATGGCAGTTTAAGTGACTGGGTTTTTTTTTTCTTTATTGTTATATCTACGTGTAAGTTTGCTATAAATTGGTATAAAATGTCTGCATAAAAAGAGGAAGAAATGCAGTCAGAACGATTAAAAAAAACCACCCTAGGTGTATCCACTGGATTGCCAGATCAGTGGTGTCAATTTTCTCCTTTCCATAATATCTTCCTTAGTTCCTGAAAGAGGTTTAAATAAAACAAAGCAGCTATAGAAGTCAAACTGTTAAAGACTGCTTAAAGAGTTCAGTTTCAAACTCATTCTATCTGCCAGCAGAACTGCCTTTGGTCCTGCCTGGCTGAAACTAATTGAATGCTTCTCTTTTACCTGTACCTTTCATGCTAAAACTATATAAATTATCAGTGTGAATATGTTATTTCCTGATAATGTGCATGAGTGAGGACTCAAAGTGTCTTTGCCAAGAGTTAGATTTTCTCTCTTCTAACATCATGTGTAAAATTCACAATTCAAAGCTTTTTTTTAGAAGTCTTACTTCAAATCTGTCTTCCCATACACCTTATCCTATTCCCATTAATATCTTTGGTTTGAAGAAAGCAAGTGTTGGACTTTAGTCTTATTCAACACACATTCCAGAAATGGAACTACATACAGTCATGAAGTTTACTGTCTTGCTCCCTCCTGCAGTTGTTAGCTTCCCTCTCTGCACTGACAGCCTGGCTCCTTTACATTTGAAGGTGTTTCAGAGACCACTCAAGGGATAGGTGGTCTCTCCACTACTCGTCCATTGTTTGAATGTGCTGGGGCAGTCTCCACCCTTCTGTGACAATCATGACTACAAGAGAGTGCAGCTGGGAAACTCAGTGTGGGGTTTAACCTATTTTCTACTTTCCAAATCTCGTCCCCTTCCTAGAAGATCTCAGAGCAACTTTCCATCGCTGCCTTGTTCCTCTGCGTGTGTGTGTGTGCGCGCGCGTGTGTGTGTGTGCATGTGCGTGTGTGTGTGTGTGTATTCACTTTCTGTGAGCCTTATAGCTGATAAGAAAGAAGGACGCTGCTGTTGCTGGAATGAACTGGAACTGTCTGTGAAAGCAGTGTCCTGTGTGTCTTCCTGGCTGCCCAGTGATGTCATATAGCTTCTAATGCAAATTTGAAAATGTGTAATATAGTAAAACATAAAAATGGCCATAGAGAAACCTATGGCCACTCTTTTTTTTTTTGGTTTATAAGAGAATGAACTACTGTATATGTTAATGTATTGTGTTCAACTCTTATTACTCATCACACAAGACAGAGTATTCTCTTCGTTCTCCTTTAGCTAGTGAAAAGTTAATTGATTGCTCTATCTGAGCCAGTTGCATACTCAAAAGCAGACATGAGAGGAGAAGCAACTTGAAGTGTTTTTTTCTGTCATGGGAGTATGACTCATGCCCTTTTATCTGTACTTTCTATCTTGCCAACATTTTTTGTTAAAAATCTTCCAGTCAAAAGATGACTGTATAAATGCTTATGAAGTTTTTAGTAAAACGTTCATGGTCATTGTAATAAATAATATAATCATTTAAATGTTGTGAGCAAGGAATAAAAAAACAAGTATTTTTATTCTTTATTTTCTGCACATCATGGTGCAAAGGTTATCCAAGATGGCATGCTAATTTGATTTTTTTTTTCTTCAGTGCTTATAGCCTTTTCAGGAACAAACAATGAGGTTTTGTCTCTATGAATAGGTATTGGGCGTGGATCTGAGACTGTTTATCAGTTTCTGGCTTTTCAGAAGTGATACCATCTCTCAGTTTCTCAGTTTCTTATCTTAAAAAGGAAAAGGAGTGAGGGGGCAGAATCAAGATACCATTTTGATAGCTACTAGATAACTACTAATGAACAGTACAATATTATGGCTAAGTGTTATTAATTTTTTCCTCATTATTTCTTTCTAGGAGTATTGTCTTTGTTGTTGTTTAAGAATTGTTAATGAGCAGAAAGATTTTATTCAATGTAATTGTCAAAAATTATTTGCCATATAGAATATGTGAAGAATCAGAGACCTAAGAAAAATTTATGAACTGCTTCTCAGATGCAGTCTGTTTCCATTTCCTCCAGGCATGATGTTTTAGTGAAGGGCATTTGGCTGGATTTGTGGGTTTGGTCCCGCATCAGTGGCAAGTGGTATATCTAATATGCTGGGACTCCCTATGAAGAATTTGCTTGATTATACATGTGCTTGATAAATTCTTAAGTGATTTAGGAACATAAATGTTGTTGATTTTCAGAGGGAAAAAACCCCAGGGAAATCACTTTGGTAATTTTGGAAATCTTACTCCTACATGGATGTCAAAAAAGCAACCAATATATTTTAACCTGTAATTGAAGTAAATCTGTCCTTGTGGCTTCCTCCAGGGTATGACACAGTGTTCACAGTGGTCACCTTGGCCTGCTCTGTCAAGAGCCTCCCATAGCCAATACACTCCATTCTTCTGTGTGATGGTTGCATCTCTGGCCTGTATTCCCATGTAGTCTGTAAAATATTCAAGGAGTCTATTCTTTTGTGTAGTGTCTTGTGCATTGTAATTCAACGCTGGTCCTGCAGATAATATTATATATATGAAAAAAAAGTAATAGGACACTGTGCCAGCAGTATTCAGTGAGAAAAGTAATGTTTCTATTTCAGCTGTTCCAATTGTCAATTTTCAACTGGCAATTTTAAGAGTTTGTGACTTCAGCTGTCTTTCAACATAAAAAGCCAACCAGTCCTGGCATCTGGTAACATTTGCTGGCCTGATCTCACTTGAAACTCATTCATACAGGTGTGTTCTGAAATGGATTTAATTATCTGAGGGGAGTTTACTGGGAGATTATTTTCTATTTTTGGTGTGTACTGCAGTGGCATCAATGAGAAAACTTAGGTCCTATCTGTAGCATATAATAGATCATGTAGCAGCCCTCCAGGTAAGCTAGATAAGCTCCTTCTGAAATACTTAGTTCAGGTCATACTTAGTTCACATCCTCTCGAGTGCTGGGCGCTTGGGTGCTGGCAGGTAAGTCTTCAGTCACTCAGGGGTCTCTGCACTACACTCTGCAGTGAGTGCACTGTGCATGTACTGCGAATTGTTTTATCAGGGTGTCTGGTACACCTTTGCTTTATGGAAACCTACCAAATCCTCCTGTTGTTTTTACCCATTTGTTTGTGGAGAGGTTCTTGGAAGTGCTCTGGAAGATAGTACTGATAACAAAGTAGGTTTATCAGGAGAGAAGCTGTTGGTTTAATGCCTCTTAACTAATGGAAGAGTGTTTCAAGCTTACCAACATGCTAAAAATGTTGAAAAAAGAAATATTAATTAGATGCTTGAATTCATTATGTTTTTCAAAATGTAAATTTATATCAATAACTTTATATCAATAAAGAGGCCATGCTTTTACTATTACTGAAAAAAGTTCGTGGTAGCTAACATCATCATCATCATCATCATCATCTTGGCTTGGCTTCGCAGACGAAGATCTGGGAAGGGCTTTTCCCACACTCACTGCAAGCGATGAGTGCACCCTTTGGGCCTGCGCGGTGGATTTTTTAGGTGAGGCGCAGCGTGCGCGGAACTGCCTCCACCCTTTACACCTGAGGTTCATCTGCCAGGGCCTAGCGAGCTTGGACGGTGACAGCGAAGTCCTTGGGTTGTAGGTTTGGTTAGAGTATCCTTCTCTTAGATGATGGATGCCTTACAAGGCTAAACGAGCTCCATCTGCCTGGGTTTGGGGTCAGAGTTGTCCTTCTCCTAGGATGGCTGCCCGAAGGCTAGTGAGCCCATCCTGCCCGTGGACACACTTTGTCTGACCCTTCAGTTGAGACCTGTCTGGCCTGGGAGACCCTAACGGAGGTACATGCCACCACCAGCAGAGCTCTCAACCTCACAAGGGCACGCAAGCTCCTTCCCCACGACAAGGGGGTGCCTATCAAAGAGTCGCTGCTCTACCTCCGGACATCACAGACCCGGGCACAGGGCGGCCGGGGCCTGCCAAGAGCGGGAGTGCTGGAGGGTAGGTAGCTAACATATGTAACCTGTATATGTGCCCTGCCATCTGAAGTTAAATGTGACATAGTTGCCTGCCTCTCAACTCTGTTGTTACGGTGATGTTTTGTCTGAAAGAACATGCCAAGAACTTATGCTCCCCTTATTCCCTACATTAATGTATACATCTTGAATGCATTTTTTCTTGCTTTATACCGTATTTGTTCAAATGCGAATGTTCTCTCAGTTACTTTTGAATAATTTTGAGGTAATGCCAATTCAGAGATTAACATTTCTGTTTAGGTAGAAGAGGGATCCAGTCCCCCCTCAGCTTATTGCTTTCTGTACTAATTTTTTTTTTTGAGTGGGGGGGAAAGCCAAGTCAATCTGCTGCTGACTCTTTAGATTACAGAACAT
>NW_010416829.1:14474-23350 GCF_000710305.1 Buceros rhinoceros silvestris | reverse complement strand
CCTACACATAAAGTCATGGTACCTTTAAATGAAAAATTGTTCTTAGTATAAACCAGATTGAAATTGGTGTTACCCAAGAAATATCTGAAGACTCACCTTTTTATTTTTTTTCTAGAGTTATATATGATAGGTATATTAAATATGCTAAAATTCTTGCTATCTTTTTGATATCTTCTAAGTAGCACAGCACTTCAGCTGTTATCTTTTCTGCCATATTTTTTGCATGTTATCCCCTAGCCCTGTATCCTCCTTCAGCACCATTGCCATTGAGATTCTTCCCCTTGCTGAATGAATTGCTTATTTCATTAAAAAATATTTTTGTCACTTAACTTTTTTAAAATAGTTGATAGTAAGCAAACATTTCTACAAAGCACTACAGTAGTTTTAATCTTGTAGAGATGTTTAATATTATAGGAAGGTTTCTGGAGTAATGTTTATATGTGGATTTTACCAGAGACTTTCCATTCTATTGAAAATGAACTTTCCATTAGAGATAGCAAAAAAGAAAGGATGATGGCTGTTTTGTGTGTGATGAGAGAATGTTTCTGAAGGAAAAAATGTAGAACTGCTTGCAGATATTGGGGGATTTCTCTATGAACCTATTAAAAATTACCCCATAGAAAACCTAATTGCAGTACTGTATTGTTGACATTCCAGAAGATTTTTATTTTATTGAAAAGTATTCTCCAACTCTCTTGGCAGTGTCCCAGACAAGAGAAATATTTTGAGCATTGCTGGAGAAACAAACTACTATGAGTTAAACTGGATTGTAGTTTATAGCTCATAGGTACTCAACAGTACTCTGTGTGTGTACCTTTACCCATGGTAAATAAGAGTTAGTTCAGTGAAATTAGGGTATACAAAACCCTCTTACACCACAGAGGAAACACACACAGTGACTGCTTTTAGCAGAGTAGCTGAAAGTAGATGTGATGTAAAATTACAGACTAGCTTGCTTCCCGATAACTCATGTAGCTATTTCATGTAGCCATTCCCCTATTTGTTCTGTGTCATCATAATTTTCAGTATAGGCTACAAGTCTTATCAAGGTTTATGGCCACTGATCTGGCTGCACTTAGATATTAAAGAGCGTAGTATGTATAGAGAATCTGGGAAGCATAAATAAGGCCACAACAGGAGCGATTTAACCCTGTGAGATTAATCTAAAGAGAACGGTGCTGAGCATCGGGTACAGTACCTAGAAGAAACAATGTAATTTTGTAAGACTTAACTTTCCAGTCAGGAGATACGGTTGTCTGTACTATTAGGAAGGGAGATAAGAGAGAATTAATGCTAATTGTGGAAATAAATAGATAAATTGCTTTATTATGTTTTAACTGCGTTCCTGTTCCATTAATCCACTAACAGTTATAGTCCTGCTCCTAACATGGAAAGATACGTGGCATCCAAGTGTGACATGGGTGTATTTGGTAGATTTTTGAAAGCCCCTAATGGGGATGATACATCTTCAACATGCTACGGGCAGGAGCTGAATAAGGCTTCTTTCACACCTTCTGAGCCATGGCTGGGAGAAGGTAGTACGTGAAAGTTTAGGACCAGCTTTAGGATTTAGAGCCTGCTTTTGCTTGGCAGTGCTCTTCCAGTGCTGAAATCTGTTACTTTTTGAGTGGTGATACTCAGGCAGTGTCCCTGGATGAGACACTGGTGAGATGAGACTCAGAGAAGACTCACAGAGCTGAGAGAGACAGTTTAGGAGAGAATGGTGTTGAATGGGATTGTCTGGAGATGGGCGAGGAAGGAAGCTACCCATTCTAAAAAGCTCAGCTCCCCATCGTAGGGCAGAGGTAAATATCACAGCCCTCTTAACAACCTAGGTTACAGGTGCTCTGATTATTTGTAAATATCAGAAGTATTCCTGGTTCCCTGATTGTTGACACTTTTTATATATAATTTCATGCTTGACATCTCTTTTGGTGTGATTTGTCTTGTCCCTCTGAGACAGAACTTGGGGGTGTGTTAGCACTAAGGATAGCCTCTGACACACCCTATGGGGAGAGCAACACTCTCCATCCACACAGCCCTCCAGCTCACTCGCATGGGTACCCCCAGACAAACCAATTGCTCCTGCACCGTGCCCCATGTCATGCTGAAAAAGAATAATAGTGCTGTTCCAGAACTGCAGCCCTCTCATTATTTCAGACACTTTGAATAGAAGAAATTATAATTGCTAGGGCTCGGAACTCATCACAAAGGGCCCGGAGGACACCGGGGCAAAGTCCTGTTCTGTGTGGATGCAAACTGTCTGATCTAAATGGAGCTTTCCCTGAACTGCAAGGTGATGAGTCCCTCACATCTCCTATCCCTTTCACACAACATCAACTTAAGAATGCATTCTGAACATCCTAAATTGTCCTCCTTAGATATGATGGTGGAATCCTTAAATAATATTTTCTCCTTTGCCAGCCAAGCACAATCCTGGTCTGTTGTGGGCTTATTACTTTCCAGGAATGGAAGTTGGGGTTTTTTGCCTTTTTTTTTTTTTAGGGAGTGCCAGAAGTTGAGGAGACCAAAGCTATATTCAGTGAGAACAGGGGTGTGGGGAGTGAAGAAGAGTGAAACCAGAGACAGCAAACTCTACATTTGTTTTAGTGACGTTCATAACAAAACACCTTCTAAATGAAATGAAATAATCATACTAAAATGAAACAGTTAAAAAAAAAAAGATTGGCCCATATGTAATTTTTAAAACATTTTTCATAATATAATATGAAACCAGACAGCTTCTGAAACTAAAATTAGATCAAAACACAAATATATATTTGGTTTGTTGTTTTTAAACTTTTTTGTAAGGCAGCTGGCACTATTCAGTGCAAGAAATCACCTACCACTTATTATATTCTGTACAAATATTAATTAAATACTTTTATTTTAAGAGTCAGCCTCCTAGAGTAAAGCTTTTTATATCAAATTGTTAAACTCCTACACTGGAAACTGTTTAGATCCTTTGTAACCTTGTTTACATGTAGGTTAAAATCTGATATCCACAGTTCTGTGGGCTTGCCTCAGACAATGTTCCTATAAATTGAATTCGAGATGAATAGCTTAGCAGAGCCCTATGACTCTGCGATTTTTTTCTCATAATGTAACTGGTGCGGCAAAAACCTGTGCTTCATGCAGAAACTTATGTACGAGAACTCCTACCTCCATATTATTTGTGAAGGTACATTTTAAAATGAATTGTTCTTGTTTAGTCCTCTGAACGAACACAAAGACAGATTTGAGTTAGCAAGATATTTTAAATGGAAAACATGTTGCTTGCTCCCCTGCAGCCTGTGATTTCTGTCTTTCTTACTGCACCCCCTCTCCATAGGTCCTGTTCACTCTACAGGCAGACTAAATATCTCCAAGTGCTTTCCCATGTATCTGATATTATTTGCTGTTCCTGTTTTTACTGAATATCTCAGCACCTGCTGAATTCTAGCAGTCTTCCTACTGAACCTGAGATATTCAGTTAATCTTTGAACAAAAGAGAAGGTGGAGCCAGTGGTTTAATCCAGCCATCAGCCTCCACAACTCTTACAAGCTCCAGGGGATAGTTTTCTGTTATGCTAACCTGAGGCTTCCTGAAAGTTTTCACTAAAAAATTTTCTGGTTTGTAGAAATGAAAGAGAAGTGATTTTTCCAAAGGTCCCTATTCACTGCTGTCTATGTATTCTCAGTTCTAATACTGGAAAATTTCCAGTTGCAGGAGAGGTAGGATTTCTATGGTACAAGAAACAAGGCTATGAAAGCAGTAGCAGTTGCAAGACTGTAGAAATTACATGTTTTTCTCCTTGCTAAGCAGCAGCAGAAATAATCTACTGTTGCCCCATGCCGAATGGCAGCAGATGTTGGAGCTTTACACTACATCAGGTTCTTAGTTGAAAAGAAATTAGTTGCACACACTGTGAAGTAGTTTCTCTTGGTCTATTGCTATTCATAAGGTGTAAACAACCATACTTAACTTTGTCAGAGAGGATAAAAACAAGCAATGTGGTATTCAGGCAATTTTGCCGGAAGAAAATCCAGCTCAGATTTCATTGTACAAGAAAATATGTTTCCTATAAAAAGGTTCTATTTTTTTTTTTCCAGTCCTGCTCCCACACTATCCTCTATTCACAGTCTCCACAGGTAAAGTTGCATGCCCAATCCTAAGCAGGCAAAATAAAATACAAATCAGCAAATTATTTATTTATTTATTGAAAAATGCTATTTCAGAATTGTCAGAATTGATACTCAGTTCAGGCTAAATTTACAGAAAAGTTTCAAAGTTCAGGTGGAACATAAATGAAACATTTTAAAGGGTAAACAGTGTTGCAACAATTTAGCAAATGTGAAATTAACTGGAATCTTCCATAAACAACTCTACCAGCTTTTCTGAAATCTTACCTCAGGTCCATGTAAATTAATGGCAGAAACTACTATGCATGAGAGTGCTCTTGTCTCTCATTTTTTAACTCGCCATTAATGTTCCACCTCTTAAAGGCTGTTCTTGGTCTTATGTAATGATACTTTTCCTTTCTGCGTAGACTATGTAAGTGTGTATAGAGCCACTATAAGCTTGTGCCAGCCTTGCAAAAGGAAATTTGAATGAAGGTCTTCTATATATTCCTACACTATGTACTCATTACTCAAGAAACTACTGGGTTTTTGTTTTGTCATAAAAGGTTTCAATATGTTTCACTGAATTAAGAGAATAGTTAATGGGTAACTGATATTAATGAACAGACAGACTGATATTTAAGGACAGGCATTACATTGAATACAATGTTAATGTTCCCAGACATATTTTTGTCATAAAAGTCAACCCTCTGTTATCTATCATACTGTTTAAAAGTAAAATAAGGCAAGCTTGCAGACAAGTACAATAAAGATTTGGAATGAGGACTGCGCCTTTTAACAATGTGCTACTTGCAAAGATAAAATTGTTGTTCTAGTCTATAGAAATACATGATTTATGAAGGAACAGAGGTGATGTTGATTAAAACCCCCTATTTTTAAATCTATTTTTAGGTAGAAGTTTATGAATTCACAAAAGAAACAGGATGAATCAGAATAGAATAGCCTTCCTAACAGTTACTTTTCTCATTTTGGAGAAGGCACTTTCATTCTTGTCAACTCTACTTACTTCCAAATGTATTTTCTTATTATTAGCACTTTCAAATTGTTTTCACAGTTTCTCTCAGTTACCTACATATATAAAAAAACTATAGTTTTTGTTATACAAGTTTTTCTCTTACATGAGTTGCCCTTATTCACTTACTTATAATAGTTGAATAATGGTGTATGTTATAGGAAACCACCAATTTTACGGAGAAATTGCTCATGCTCAGGCATTGGACACAGTTGTCCCTACAGCCTGCACCTGGTTACTCACTGGATTACTCCTGGTTACTCCATTAATGCCAACAATGCCAAGGTAACATATTTGTGTCTCATCTATATGGGAAGATAAGAGTTTTGCTGGGATGACTCTGTTAGGGGCTTCTCCATCAATACTATATACAGTCTAGGTGAGCTTCTGTGTTATTATTGTGACTCAAACAGAAGCTCAGATCGCAGAGAACACATTTCAACAATTCTCAATAAAGAGAATTTTTAGGAGGTTCAGTAACCTGAAATACAAAGTTCTTCCAGTTGTATTCAAATTCAGGGAAATAGATCATGTGTTAGAGTGCATTTCACTTCCACAGCCGTGCCTGACCAAATTTCCCTGGGAAGTACATGGTACTGAAGCTGATGGTGGCTTTACCTAATAGCATATTGAAATTACATCTATGTGAGGCAGACTTTCAGAATACAGAAGCAACTGGACCTGACTGGGGCTGGGAAGTGGGTTGGGGAGGTGGATAAGGCAATGTTTTGTGTCTTCTATAGCAGTTGTAACAAAGGAGTGAGGTTCCATTCTACAAGCTAATTTCACTTTATCTTTTCCTCTGTGCTATATATCTGCTCCTAATATTATCATCATTTACCATACCTTTAAGATTCATCTCACTGAGACAAAGCTTTTGGATCATGTACCTTACATCCATAATTGATTCCTCAACAGGCCATCTGTGACTTCTTTCTTGATAAGATCACTAAAAATTCAAAGTTCAGTTCCTTGACTTTCACTTTTATTTGTGCCACTTTCTAAAAGGGTTTAACAATTTCTGTTAATTGATCTCTGTGCTGCCTATATTCATTTTATGGCTATATGATGTGATTTTACTAAATAATCAAGGGAAGCTAGATCTTTTCTTTTACCTTACCTCGTGCATCGAACTAAAAGATGCTGCTCTGTTTTTCTGCACTTGGTTATGACCTGTTGCTTTAGGGTGTCAGATGGAAGTTAACACTGCATCAAAAATCAGTATGCCTACTTCGGTAGGCACTTGCAGATACTACTTTATATATACATGGGTACCTAGAAGATATGACAGATATCATGTTACAGGCATTGAATGCACACATATGAAAAGTTCATTGCTCCTGTAATTTCAGACTTCAGACTATCACACCAGCTAAGCAAGGGTGATAGGTAATACAGGTTCCCTGATCCATGGCTTTTTTTCTGGACAAAATATGCTGCTCTACTTGAAAGTTTTTAAGGCCTTGCTTTTCTCCCTGAGAGACTCCCTTGGTGCCTGAAGGGTGAGCCTGAAGGGATCTGGCCATGGTGCAGTAAGTCACACTGCAGGCATTGCCACATCGGTGTTTGCAGCTGCTCCATCTCCCATCGTCTTTCCTCAGCATCAGCCACTGCTGTGGCCCTCCTTAGAGTGAGATGCAGCAGAAGTGCAGTCCTTGGCCTTCCTTAGATGATCATTTTAACAGTATGGATCATTAGGATGTCTTTAATTTCTCTTACTTTGTATCAATTAAGAATTTCAGCATTTCACTGTGTTTTCATTAATAGCTAGAAATGTTGCATGAATTTACTGAATAATGTATCAAGTGCGACTTCATAGAGGGGTTATTTCTTTCCTGCATAGAAAGAGACTTGATTTCTTTGTTGTTCTGTGGCCATTTTATGTTCCATACATTGTGTTCTTTGCAGAGATAGTTAAATGATCCATCACAAATACCATTTGCTCTAGTGCCTTTTTGGTTTTTTCTTCGGAGTGGGTTTATTTTGGAATACAGCAAGAAAAGTTTTGATCAAGAAACAAAACTGAAAGTACTAATCTCATTCATAATAGGTTCCCTCTATCTACCCCAAATCAGAAAAGTATGGAAAATTGGGAAGAGTGTTCAACAGGATTAGTAATTAGTCACATCTACAGGCTCTCACTTCCTCTCTGACTTTATCCTACCTTCCTTCTCATACACTATTAGCAGCAGATCTGTGACAAGGCGGAAAAAAAAGGTGTCTTACAGGAGTTTCAATGTACAGACTTCTCAAGGGCAGAGGTATGAAGGTTTAAACATTAGCTCTTGCTCAGGTTTGCACTTCAGGTTGCAATTGAATCCTCTAATTGCACTAGAAATATTTTCAGATACTTTATCTCTTAAAAAGAGGATAAGAAACCTGTCTTAGTTCCACATTTCATGATCACTCTGCCATTTACTGCTGTAATTAATGCTAGTAGATCTTTAAAGTATTGGATGCTTTCACAGAACAGGGAAAAACTCCAAACACTGATTAATTTTTCATCCAGATGCTCAGTCTGTTCAAAAGGAACATGATAAGCCAATACTAACAAGCCTTAGAGGATAAATAAAGTCCTCTCATAAAATAAAATTCAGGGATTGGGGTATTTGGAATAGCTCTATAGTGAGGTAAAAGGACCATATTCGATTAACTTCACTTTTGAAATATGTAGATTTGAAATTGAATGTTTGCTGATATGTGTGGATGTGCCTCCTGAGATGCATAAGATTCAATTGTATTGTATTGATGTTTGACTACATAGTTTCTATTCCCCCATACCTTATTTCTAAATTTTATTCATGACTGTTTTGCAGACAGCTTAGCCTACTTGCAAGACCGGAGATACTTTCTTTGGCCATGAAAAGAACTGGGTGCTGTCAGATTCAGATCAAATAATCACTGGAGGTTTTTTTTCCCTCCCATCCTTGCTTTTTCAGGCTGTTTAAAAATAAACCAGTGATATGTCTTGTTAAGTCATACTCAGAATAAATACCATTATACCTAGTCATTGTAAACTTAATTCAGACTAGATGAAATAAGCATAGCCCACTTGAAAAGAAAACTTTTATGAAGGTTTTATTAATCCAGCGTTTCACCATCTTCTGATAAAATGAAAATCATTCACCCAATTGAAGATAGAACATAGCAACCTTGTGCTAATTGTAATACTCTTTCTACTTTTAGGATCACAAAATATATAGGACAAACATGCAAAACTACTGGAAGAGCTGCATTTGAAAGAGATTATGGTTGTATCCTTACAGATACATCAAGACTCTTACTGCGAAACTGGTGCTGGTGCTCATTAACAATGTCAGTATAAACAGAAGGGCCTCTTCCATCCTCACAGAGCATTTGTTAGTGGTCCAGGGATGGGGAGCAGCTTGCCGTTGCAACTGCTTTCTGCTCTACTCTTGTGAGCAAGAATGTCACAGTCCTGTGTTGGCTTAGCTGCTAAATCCACATCCAGCCACTGCTTGATTTTAAACCACCTACTGCTACATAGGGGCTAAAGAACGTTGGTAACAGACAATGATAATTTGAGAAAACATGCAAAATGAACACATGGTTTAGCTGGAAAATATTTTCAATCTTGTTTGGACCCCCAGAACTGGAAAAAAACCCAAACCAACCAACCAATGACAACAACAAAAAAAACCTCAAAGGATTCTATTTATAAGTCTTTGTAAGATACTCTTG
This sequence comes from Buceros rhinoceros silvestris, assembly GCF_000710305.1. Classification (NCBI taxonomy): domain Eukaryota; kingdom Metazoa; phylum Chordata; class Aves; order Bucerotiformes; family Bucerotidae; genus Buceros; species Buceros rhinoceros. The sequence goes on along the minus strand of NW_010416829.1, from coordinate 14,514 downwards.
AAAGGATAAAGAAAAGTACACTTTCATTGATTTCTGCCCC
>NW_010416829.1:6874-14402 GCF_000710305.1 Buceros rhinoceros silvestris | reverse complement strand
CTGCTGAATACAATTTCCATTTTATGACAGTAGAAAACTAAGTTCATAGAACTGACTTGCCATAAAACCAAATCTAAAATAGGTTTAGTTTATGGAAAAAGGAAAGGACACACAAAGCTCAAGCTATTTTGTGAAATGCACTCACTTGAATGTACACTGTCTCCTTTTTAATCCACACGAAACTGTAGCTAATATCACTGCATTAAAACATGCTTCCTCACTCTCACATGCAAGTGGCAGTTTCTGTCTTGTTTCTCGAAGAGTGTTTAATAGTACAACATCACAGCAAAATCTCCCATTATGAAGACTTCGTTTTTATTTTTTCCAATACCAGTGTATCATGAAATACTATGATAGTTAAAAACTAAACTGGTGTCAGCAGCATAAAAATGAATAAGGAACACACTGATGCAGAATACCTTTATTTTGTGTTTATAACCTTCCAAAGTTATAAAACCATTAGAATAGTTATAGCTGTCTCTCTTAATACGTGAACTCACAAGGTAATTCTGTACTAACAACAGTAAATATGAATAAATATCAGGAAATTAGTAACTTGGATAAGGAAATAGCTTTTAAAATCTGGGATGATTTCTCTTTCCAATCCTAAGTAAATAATTAAAGAGAAAATATAACTATTTTTACTTTTACGTTTTATTTCTGTCAATCGTTGCACAGATTAAATTGAACATAGGGTAAGGAGAAATGGATAATTACTCAAAACCAATTAAAGATTCTGAAGGCTGTATAGTAATTATGATTATTTTCTTCAGAAAATGGAAGTGCCATTTATCTCTAAAGTATGCTTAAGTCCATATGCAATTATCCACTTCCAAAGGGAACTGTTTGTTTAAATGTCTGGCAAGAGAGAACCTAATTGTACACATAAAGGATTTCTTAAGTTGTGTTTAGCATTACTTCAGTATGTTTCTTAGTCTGTTTTTACTTGGTGGCTTTTGCCATGGCCTGCCTCGTGCTGGACACATGGCATAGTCACTTCTTTGGCTCTTGTGTCTGCCCCTCCATCCTCTTCTGAATTCTCCGTAACTTGCCGTATCCCTCAAATTTTGTAGAGCTGTGTTGCTACCCTGGCTATGTGTCTACTCATGGCTCTGTAAAGCTGGGATCCATGTGGTTTTGCTCGAGAAAAGACTGAAAGATTGCTATGCAATCCTCCAGGCCTTCATTCCTGAGCTGCTTCTGTAATCAGATAAGAAAAGGGGCAAGAGAAACTACAAGGAATTAAGAAAATTGCCTTTCAAAATAGGGCTTGATGGTTTAGTTGATAAAGGACTTTACGCTGCCTTCTACGCATGTTGCGTTTCCCCCTCTGTCCAGGTCTTTCCAGCCCAATCCTTTCCTAGCTTATAGAAGGAGATCTGTTATATTCAAAATTGAGTGGAGCTTGGCTTCTGAAAGAGGTTGCTATAGGACTATAAGCTCCAAGGGCTGTGGAAAACTCTCTTCAAAATGCTATTGTAGTACCATCATGCTTTGGCTTGCACTGTACTATTTTATCACTTGTCGAACCCTTTCATATGGTCAATGAACAGAATGACTCTTACACTCCACTGGTTTTTCTTGTGGCTCTTATGCAGCCACAAAAGGAAAGGCCGAGTGATAACCAGTTTGGCTCCCAGTGGCCCACAGACACATACGTACATACATATATGTCTGGTGGGCAGCCCCAACTGGTGTGGCTCTTTGTGACAGTGGGCAGAGATCATGCAGTGGGGAGTGAGATTCACGTTCAGAAAGAGGTAATGACCTGGAAACACTGGGTAGAGGCAGATTATGGGCATTTCATGGCTTGTTCAACTTTTATGGTCTAGACAACGAATATGAAGCCATAAGACACAGGAATAAAGATGAAAGGACACAAGTTAAATTAAGGCTGTGATCCATGATTTGCTGTATTTTTAATGTTGGTTGTATTTTGCATACTTACTACTCTTAAAGTCTAACTTTCTGAAGAGGAACTTTCTGCTTATAGAGTTCTGAAATGCCAGATGTAGCCAGATAGCAATGCTGCTAATAAAGTCCATAGCATATTTTTTCTCTATGAAAATGTTTAGTAACATTAATGGTTAATGGCTAAAAATAAGAGATTTATCATCTTCAGTGTCTAAGCCACTACTGAAATAAAATGCAAGGCTGTGCAGTATTTGTGCACCCTATAATCATATCCTAAAGCAGTTACTAAATGGTTACATAACTGTTAAATACTGCTAAACCTCTGCAAAAATTTGCTCGTTAGTACTACAGATGCCTCTACAGTTTAACCAGATTTCTGAATTTCTTCACAATGTGGTACTAAGCAAATAGAATTTGACACAAGTAAAATTGATTTGAAACAACAGCTAGCTTCCTAAAGCAGTTAAGTATAAACATAAAGTTAAATATAAACATAAATACAAAGACTGTTGGTTTTGTCCTTATTTGTTCAGGATCTTTACAGATTGTCCTCAAAATACACACTCCCACATTTAGCTCAATGCCTGGCGTTTCACATAGAAGTTCAGCATTTTAAAATTATTTTTTGGTATGTATACCAGCCCTTTCCAATTTAGGCACCTGTAGTTAAATAGTTAAATCAATATTTAAACTCCTAAGCAAGAACAAACTAAGCATCATAGAACTGCAGAGAGTTAGGGTCCCCCTTCAGAATATGCTGGTCTCAGTGATTCTTGATAATCATGCTCTCTTTGTTCGGATGCCTGAAGCCAGCCACATTATACAGTCATTCAGAAATACAAAAGGATGACTTGCCACAATGAAATTCTCAGTGAAGCTGGATTGATCAAGGACTAAACAGTTTACCAGTGTAAAAGGAAACTGCATTTTTTTCAAATATCTGAGGAGGAAATTATAACTAGCTTGCTCAAAGACACTTCTTTAATCAGCTTGAATATTCTTATAATAAAACCATAATAAAAAACATAATAAAAAAAATTACCCTCTCTATACTGATCTCTAGATTCAGTCTTGTTTCAGCCAATATTTTGTGGGAGAAAATATCCCAGTTTGAATGGCAGGTACTGTACAAATAACTGCATTTTAATAATGAGTTTAAATAGAATCTGAGGAATAATCTATCATATATAAATTAAGGCTGAGGAAGAATCAGAAAGAATTGCCTTGAAATTATAATGGTGCCAATTTTTGTCATTTCATCCCCAGTTAATCAGTTCCATGATTAACCCCATATTATGTACCAAAGGCAGTGAAAGATGCATATGTCTGCGAACTTGTTATTTGTCACACTGGATCAAGAAAATGTATTTCATCATTTATTCTGCCAGTTAATTACAGACTATATTGTGCTACCTACCAGGGGGAGCTAGTGGCATTCCTCTGGGAAAGAGAGAGTCTCCTGAGGTCTTAATTACTTCTGATTGCGTGCTTGATTTTTGGGTTGGAGCACTGCAACTTCACTTCTCAATGTCAATAAGTAATAAGGCAAGATGGGAAAATATTCCTGATCTTACAAGCCACATAGCATCCTTCTTGTGGCACACAGGAGGTAGATCACAGAAAGCAGTTCCCAGAAAACTTGCATGCTCCTCAGGAATCCCTCAGCTCTAATGTGGAGCTGAGTTGGGCCAAAAAAAGCAGTAAGTGTGGCTATGGCTGGTGCGGTGGCACACGTTGCTCACAAGCCTCCTCTGCGTAGGGGAATAGAAAAGAAGCTCTTTCAATTCATTCAAGGGTACCACTTTTTGAAGTTCACGAAGCCTGTATAAAGTGAGTAAGAATGTTTCTTTATTACAGCATCAGAAAGAACATAAAATAGTCTTTGTGATTAATCAAAGAACATACTGCATGTATTACAACTTCTTCAAGGACATGAAGTATATTTGAAGTTGCACAGGTGTAGTACTATTCAGGACACATTCATTTTCCAGGGAAAAGGTGATTGTGTGAAAATGTTACGTCAGTGATTATGGAAGCTTGCCAGTGTTTTATTAAACAATAAATACTTAAAGGGAATAATCCCCTCATGTTTATTGTAATCGTTTCTAAACCAGTAAACTAGAGCCTGATACTGTACTCTGTGAAGATAGGGGCATATTATTGGTGATGACCCTGTCAGGACACACAAATGAAGTGTTTGCTCTTGAAACTAGGCCAGATAATCTTTGCCTAGCTTGAAAGACACTGCTGCACACATTGAAATTCATGTCTTTCTTGAGATGAAGGTAGACAACCTGTTCCTACCTCCATTCTAGTCTAGTCTAGTCTAATCTAGTCCAGTCTGTGAAGAGACTGTTGTATCTTACCTGATTCATTCTCGATATGATGAAAAGATGTCTTTAAAAGCTTTGTTCAAGTCATGCTCAAAAAAACCACCTTTCGATTCACTGGTTATTTGCTATCCCTAATTCTATATCAAATTCATGTCAAAATCCCTTCTTTCCAATTATCAGAACTTCATGATAAAGTCAAATTTGAAAACAAACTGCTTCTCTCTGTCTCATAAATTCAGCAAAATATCTCAATCATGTATATTATTAGCTGCCCATTTTAGGAGTGATGATAGAAAGGAATAGAGCATTGGCTTTGACTGCGCCCATTTGCTTATTTAGTCAGAAATAAGTGTAAAATGTATGGAATTGAACAGTCTCTTCAAAAGTGGAGGCAATTGGGTTCCTGTTTGCTCCTTCCACTGCTTTCAAACAAAGCAGGGGGAAAGAAATACTGAGAGTTATAGACCTGCATGAGAAATGGGAAGTATTTTTCCTCCAGGATTGGTATGGCATAATGTTTGCTTAAGGCATAGGAATTACTTGCAACAGGAATAGCTGTATTTAGCCTGCCTGCTCCAACAGTACTGGATCTGCCTCCAAGCTGGACTTTACAAATGTGTTCAGGTGCTTTTCTGGCTGATAGGAAGATAATTATATTCTGAAACACCTGCTGAGTTTGGGGCTAGGAATATGATGTCTTTGTCTTTAATATCATTGCTGCCAGGCAAAAAGATAGAAACTTATTTTTGGAAGGAAAGAGCAGCCAGCAGTCAATAAATATCTCTGAGTTCGTCCAATCTATTCAGCTCCTTTACCTGAACTGAGTACAAGTGCGCCAGCAGTAGACCAGGGTGTCTGAACTGCAGAGTCACTGTGTTACTGATGAGTCCTGTGGAGGTACAACCTTCTACTGAATTTAGATGACGGTTCAGGAATGCAAAAAGATGAAGGTGGCATTAGAAGGTGTAAAAGCTGTAAAATGTTCTGTTGTTTAAACAAGGACATTAGTAAGTACAGTTTCATCCTCAGTTCAAAAGTATTATCGTTCAACTGATCACCTGTTTATAGGTGTTGGAGATTTTTTTTTATCTTGCAGGTGATGTTCCTAATTGTAAAATGAGATTCTAAACCTAGCATAGCTCTACTTGGATCTCCTTTCCCATCTTTTACTCTCTAAATTTGACCACGAAAATAATTTTTTTCCTTCCTCTCCATCTTCTAAGATTCTAAGATTTTCCAGGAACATTTGAGTAATTTATCCATTTATGCAGTCCAACAAAACACTTACAAAATGTTGTCACCTGCAATGATACTCACATTTACTTAACACAATTTTAAACATGCAATACATTATATAATTATACTTTCTAAAAGTGTGTGTGTATATGTCTAATGTATCAGCACAAATTAGATGGTATTAATATTCTCCAAGCAGGCGACAATCCACCAAGTGTGACATTAGCCTACATTTAATGATATCAATGGCAGAGAGAAAGTTGGGGCTGGCATTTTTTAAGAAGATACCATAGTTGTCGTGTTCTGGTGCTGGCAATACAGAAAAGCTATCACTTATTTTGCTCCTTTACTGGCTAAAGCCATTAGAAAGGTAATTAATTCCTAAACTGTTATATCATGGGTAGTTTGCTAACTGCCCTCGTTCTCAAATCTTCTTGAAGGGGTGAAAAAAGGGTGGGTTTTTTCAATTTTCAAAACCAAACTCACTTCATAAGGAAAACAGTGGGGTTTTTCCCATAAACCTCTTCATTTTGCATATGCTGTAATGTTGAATATCTCTTGCCTTGAAACTTGCATATGTTGGCAGAAAAGAAATCTGAAAATTCCTGTAAGCCCCATTTTCTTTCTCATTGGCAATCTTGCAGGTAAGCAGGTTCTGCCTGCTGGCTCCCTATGCAGTAGAGGTTTACTGCATTCAGAGAGAATTTAAAAATTTTAAAAGATGACAAAAGCTTTCTCTTTCATTTTAATGGAAACTGGAAGAGAAAGAGTAAGAGCAGCTGCAGAAATACTTGTGCAAAATACTTGTCTTGGTCACACCTGTCAAATACAGAGAGCAGTTCTGCATGGGAAAAATAGGAAAATTTCACATGCCAGTTCATTTCATGGGTCTGATGCAGCTGCAGATTGAGTGGGTGTTACAAGGGAGAATTTTCTGTTACAATGCATTCTCCCTCCTACCTCTAAGCAAGTATTGGTTCACCCCTTCTAGGCATTTGGCATATCTGCCTACAGGAGAAAAAAAGCAGGGAAATTCTGCTACAAAAGCAGAAGTACTAATATAGTAGAATGTTAAAAAAACCCCAATATATTGCAAAGGAAAAACATGACAGTAAGGAAACTGAAATTTGCAAATCATGCAGAATATCAGAACTATGGATGATGACACAGATCTTCTACATAATGTTTTAAAAGCCTTTAGTCACAAGGTCAGTTCAGTCCCATTGAGAGAGAAAAAGTTGATCCTTAAGACTAAACTAGGCTTTACTCAGGAAAATTTTCATCATTAGCTTTCTTTAAGGGCTTTACTTATCACTGGCATCCCGTTATTGCAGTAGGATTTAAAATTTTATTTCAAATGCAAGTAAACTTACAATATTTTACTGGAAGTAAAATACCAGTATGTGTATTATTCTAAAGAAATCACAGAGAAAATTTATACAATCACTTTCTTACTTATCACTGATGGTAGTATTCTCAATTAATCTAATACTGGCATAATTAAGCAAATCAGTGTTCTTCCCCCATGTTAAAAATCTGGATAACTTGGTGACTTAAACATTAAAGTGAGAAAATCGGTATGCTTTCCACAGCTACATCCTTTTACCCTCTGTTGAAATCCATCAGTATGTTAGCCATAGAAGTAGTATTTATACTGAATGAAGTTTACCCTTGTGTTATCACTACATGATTAATGAGAAGTCAGTTTGGGCACTTATAACTACAGTGGGTCATGAATGTACCTGTAGAAGTGCAACATTAAAGAACACATCTAAGAGGGAGGAAGAGAAAGGTCCATCTTCTAATTACAGTGGCAGCAAGGCGGTACAAGCTCAATCTTCCAGAGATGCCACGTTTCAGGATTTAAAAGAGCAGAAGAGGATGGTACTTACAACACATTTATTTTGACAGTTGCTGGCAGGTCTCTTTTGGCTTGTAAATTGCATTTCACAGTGATTCATTCTATTTGCTATTGTCTTGCATTTCGGTTTGGCTGCAGCCTGTTCTGTTTCAGTGCTGTAGGCATCATGCCATGACATCAGACT
>NW_010416829.1:0-6465 GCF_000710305.1 Buceros rhinoceros silvestris | reverse complement strand
TCTTTTTTTGGAAACAAGTGTGTCAGCTGGGTTCTGGTACTCTGATGTTTTCTTGTGTATTTACATGTGTAATTTCTGAGGCTCTGTTCCTTTTTTTTTTAATGTTCAGTGAATATTTTAACAGTACAGTAGTTTTTATCTTATACTTTATTCACATTTGCTCACACTTGTTCTAAGTATTCGTCTATAGGTTAGAAATGTATCTTTTCCTGTATCAACGATATATTTTAATTCAGTTTTCTTATGTTCCATATGTATTTCTTCTTCCCATCTTTGATCTGTTACCATGAATCTCTCAGTAAGACCTTATGTTTGACATGTTTTCATGCCAAAAATCCTCAGTCTGTTTCTTACAGTAGTATGAACCACATTAAGTTTTTTTCTCCTTGTGCTGAAGAGTTTTCTTTTGTGTTTGTTGAGTGCCTAGTGTGGTAGGGCTGGTGTTTGTTACAAGGCAATAAATAATAAGGAGCAAAAGCCACTAAGTGTCTGTGATTTCTGTTTCTTTGGTGAATGAGGAAGACATATGTATCCATGACACAATTAATTCAGGTTAATCAAATATAATCGATGTCCGAAGCAACAGAGATCTTTTAACCTAGTTGATTTAGCTTCCCTTCCATTGCATCCAAGATCTATAAAACGTATCTCATATTCTCATCTAATCTCAGCCTGAAACCCTTATTAAGAGAACTCTTCTATTGTCCCTGTTGTCCTAAAATTTGTCCTCATTTACAGGCTGAGTTTACCCCTGAAGTTCTTTTAATGGAGATATTTTTCTAAAAAATCTCAAAAATCCAGGGTTTAGCCTCTAGAACCAAGGCAGATGTAGGATGATCATGTCTGATTCTTCCTTTTTCTGAACTAAGTGTACAACTCTGTTGTTCCTGAATAATCTTAGCCTAAGTCTTGTGTCTCTCCCTGGAAACCCAGGTACAGAAGGAATGTAAAGCCACATTTTGTCCTTATAGAACGTCAGTTGGGAGAACTCATGTTACGGACTAACTGAAAGTAAAAGATCTTCCATGTTTACTTCTAATATGAATGTTCAGAGTTTAATTTGCAAGTTTCACTGAAAACAGGAGTTAATGAGTTAAAAGCTATGTAGCCAAGTTGGTCTGGAGATACAATTTCATGACCTGCAGTGCCTCTTCATTTCAAATTATAACATTAAAGAGTATTATTTTCCCTGCTGTATTACATTAACATTTTCATGACAGCAAAAATGATCTGGATTGAAAGTATATTCTTCTTTTTCTCTTTTTTCTTTTTTTCATTTTTTATTTAAGAAAGAAAGGGGGAGAGGGGAAGAGGGGGGAAATGTTAATATCCCAAATACTTTTGCTTAGAAATGCTGGGGTGTCCTTTAGAAGTTATGGTTCACATCTCTCCTGTCTCACTCTTCTACAACGGCAGGAAAACAGATGAGACTATATTTCTGCATGTCTCATCTTGCAAGTGGCAAAGGTGTTATATACAATTGAAATTTCTAACACAGATGCTTTCTGGAAGTTGTTAACATCATGTCTCTAACCCACATGAGGCAGAACAGGAACATGAGGAAATCAGTGAAGTTCAGTGAAAATTATTTTAATTGAAACATTTATTTTACATCTTTTAATAAAACACCTTTATATTTTGGGCTCTTTGCCCAAAAAAGCAGAAGGTTACTCCTGTCCAGTAAAGTCTCCTTTCACAGTCATTTTCATCTAACGTTAAGAAGCACATCACTGAGTGTCAAAAGTCTATTGTGTCGAACCTGGTACAAAAAGCTTCAACAAAGCGGAGATCAGTGGGCTGGCTTTAAAAGAATCGGTGAGAAGGAAAGACAAAAGGAGTAAATATTGTGTTTTCCTTGGAGCACAACATTTTTAATTACCCAGCAAACTAACAGGTATCTTAATGGAAATTTCACAGAGGTTTACAGACAAAGTACAGCTGAATAATAGTAAAATCACTGAAAAAATTAAGTTAGTTTTCAGAGGTTAAACCTGAACACCTGTCAAAATAACTTTCTCAAAGTGCTTTTTTGTCTCTGCAGGTTGCCTTACTACTTTTGGGGTCACATATACTGGTATCTCCCAAAGCAAATGTCAGCAATTGATTGCTGGATATAGTGTGCTGATACGAAGATTGGTGTGTCTTTATGCAAGTGACAAGGGTTAGAGCTGGGCTGGCCACTAGATGAATGACAGATGCTTTCTATTACCCAACCCCCCTTCCCATCTTCTCAAAGAGGGAAAAGAGAAAAGGAGTAAGGAATTGGAATATGGATTGGAAAAGAAAACTAAAGCTGCTTTAATGAGAATAATAACAATAAAATGAAATATATACAAATATATACAATACCAGTACAGAACCCAACCCCCCCCCAATGGCAACCACGGCACTGTCACCACTGATGCTGTGGGATGACACTGGGGAAGGATTAGGCTGGGCTCGGCAGCAGGTGGGAACCTGATGCAGGAGCTGGATTCCAGAACTGGATTCAGGGATGAACAGATTGGGATCAAAGGCAGAATGGACAGAGTCCTCCCCAGACATTGGCCATTGAAGAAGAGATTCGACCCTTGTGATCCCTCAGCTTTGTACCAAAGATGACGTCTATTGGATGGAACACCTCATTGGTCAGTTTAGGGTCACCTCTTCTGTCTGCTCCTCCCCACACAGTGGTACACAGGATTTAGCGGTGACCTTAATCTGCACAGGAGTGAGTACAAGCAAGAGCCTTTCTGCACCCCAGTCCCTGCTAGTGATTGTAAACATCAAGTGTCATCACTTCTTGAAGCAGACACTGTCTGCAGAAATATGTTGTTAACATCAGAAAGTGCCGTCACTTCACAGAGACTGAGCTGAAAAGTAAAATCACTAAACAGAATGAGTTCTGTTCTGACTCAAACTAGAGCAGCAGGACAGCTTCTTGAACTGAGGTTTTTAAAGCAATTCTCCAAGTCTTAGAATTCAAACAATAGACTAAAATAGCGGAGAAAAGACCTCACTTTCTCAGGTGAGGTTTAACTGCAGCTGTGGTAGTTTGGGGAATGGGAAGTTGCACATTATGAGTCTGATACTTGCAGACAAGTCAGCCAAATTATTTTAAGCCTGGGAACACACATATCCAAATCCATCAAGACAATTCCCATATCACAAAGAAACATAGGTCTGCTTCATCTGAACAGTCCTTCCCTTGCTGGGAAAATCAAAGGCACTATGATTCTCCCTCATCCTCTTCTGCCTAAAATTTTTATCTGTACAGAACAGAAAGTCACACAAGAAAAACAGCCAGGTAGATTAGGTGACCAGTCAAATAGTTCAAGCAGTGAATTTCAACTATTCAGCTTCAGTCTATTTTTTGCAATCATAAAGTGAAGCATTTGGCAAAACATAGTCAAAGGTCAAATTCAGAAGCACTTTTGTTTCCAAGGAGAGATTATTATTACTCTAATGACTCTAAATGCTAAATTAAATTGCAATGACTGGTGGTGAAACACTAAAATAACACGGCTGTGTTTTATTTCTAATGAACATGTGTAATAGTTTTTAAATAATTACATACTTTAGAAAAGCAATTAAATAAAAAAGAGTTCAGGACATTACAGGTAGTATCAATTGTGAATGTGTTTCAAAATCATTAACTTCTCTTTTTTCCCCATTAGTAATTTTCTGTGTGTGCCTACTTACTTGCAGTATTCTCGTGTAATTTGTTGCATGCGTCAGAGATTTAGTGCCATGCACTTTTAGAAGTAGATTCATAGCCAATAAGACCCCGTAGTTTACATGATAAAAACAATTGCTTTTACACTGCAAAACAGTGGGCTTCTTCCAGGGTCCCTCAGGTAGAAAAGTTTCAAAAATATGAACTAACCACGTTATTGTCAAACAATTCTATTCTTTCTTTCCCAGGTCTCCTTCCACTGCCTTTCCTCAACTGACAATCTGTTCTCAAGAGTGAATTTTTTTCTCCCCTGACAATAACAGCTCAGAAGAAGACACAGAGCTGTTCCCAGAAGATGGGGAGCTGGCATACTTAGGCCATATGCAATTTCCCTCAGCTCCTTCAGTAGAGACAGGAAGGGACAGACCCCAGGCTTCTCAGGGCAGTGGTGGAGTCACTGCCCCTGCAGGTATTTAAAAGATGTGTATATGTGGTGCTGAGGGACATGGTTTAGTGGTGGACTCAGCAGTGCAGGGTGAATGGTTGGACTTGACCTTAAAGGTCTCTTCCAACCAAAATGATTCTCTGATCCAGCTCTGTCCCAGTGCTGCTGAGCTGCTGGGTGGTTTTCTGACGGGCACTGTGTTTGTCCTGGGCCACTTTGAAAGCCTGGGCAGCAGATGAGGAAGCCCTCACAGGTGTCTGTGACTGCTTCTCCTTTTTTTTGTTTGTCAAAAACAAACTTAATGAAGTAAGTAGCTTGGCCCACAGTGTGCTGCTTTGTATGGACATAAGTAACCCATAATTTGTGTAGCAGAGTGTAGAGACTGGGATGTCCAGTTGCCTTGTAGGAAGATGATTACATTATATACCTAGCATCTGTGAAAAAATATAGGGTTTTACCAGTATATCAAGGCTAGGTCATAGCAAAACTGTCATGTTGTCTTAAATATCTCCACGACAACATTTATAATCTGACTGTTCCTTATTATTCTGCATCCTTTCTTCATTATCCGCCCAATTTCATCTTTCCACTGGAAGTGGCGAATGATCACCCAGTTTAGATGCTGTAGTTCTTTTCTGCTGGAAAGAGTAATAACATACTATAAAGCTTTTGATCTCCCCAGCACATTCTATCCTTAGGTTCCAGCTTAAATGGTGATGCACAGTTCACACATTTGTGTAGGGGCAATATGACTATTTTAAGCCAAAATTAACAAATTATAACAGTTTACAGCACTATGATTAGCTTTGCAAAATTCTCATACCCAAAACAAAAAATGCATTTCAAAGCATTTTTTTTTACTGCAGCTGACAGCCTCTGAGTCAATGACACATACATATTTCTCAGTGTGCAATATTTTCTTCAACAGTAACTTTAATGGCTGAAATCATGAAACACTGAACAAATATCATTAATGACTCCTTTTAGCAAAAGAGCTTTTAATGACTTCGCTGGTTGCGCTCCTTTTCTTTACTCCAAACTTTATTCACTTTTCCAAACATTCATTCCACTGAATAAACACATAGCATGGTGTAGTGATGTGTCTTGAACAAACATTTTTTTGTTAAAGAAAAATCTCAGTGCTTTCATTCCCATTTGCATTATGATAAAATTAAAATTGATGATACCTCTCTCTCACTGACAGACAAAATATACCACACAAAAGCTTTAATCTCCCTTCGTCCTATTGAATATCATGAATTTAGAGGTTGCTTAATCAGAAATCAAGATACATTATAGTCTTGGAGTGAACAGTTAAGACCACCAGTAGTCTAATATATTTACAAGCCTACTTGGTTTGTAATGTATTCTTTTGAAATTTGGTAGCACAATCACAAATGACAGGGATGAAAGAACATCAAGAGGACATCTAATCCCTTTCCTTGCCCAACACCTATCTAATTCTTGATAGATATCTATCTAACATATTCTTAAAAAATCTCTAATGCCAGAGATTCCACTGCATTCCTAGGCAATCTATTCCAGTATTAGAAAATTTTTCATCATATCTCACCTGAATCTTTTAATGAGGCTTAAGCTCATTACTGTTTTTCCTATTGCCGTGGACACAGAGAATTTTGCAGCAGCTTTTTAGTACTTGAAAGCTGTTATGTCTCAGCACTGTCCTCTCTTTGCTAGATAAAACATCTCTGTCAAATCACATTTTCTATTATTGCTCTCCCCTATTGCCCAGTTAGCCCAAGTCTTTCATAGAGTGTGGTCTTACTAATGCTGGGTGGAAAGGATTGTGCTGCCTAATTTGCAGGCTGTGTTTATACTTCCTTAATGGCTAACATTGTTGACTCATGTTCATTTTATGATCCTTTAATACCTGCAGATCTTTCCTGCAAAACTGCTAGGTAGTCAGTGATTACTCATTTTGAATACATATAGGTTATTTTTTCTACTGAATTTTGGAACCTAATATTTATTTATTTCAATATTTTGGCAGACCACTTTTCCAGTATTTTGAGATCATTTCCTCATTTACTGAATGTAACATTATCATTATCATCTACTGACTAGTTTTTGTGTGACTTTAATAAGCATAATCTCAGCTGAGTCATTGAGAAAAATACTGACTAATACTAGGTGAAGATGACTACATAACACATTCTTTTATTTTGACATTGAAGCACAATTTCTAATCATGTTTTGACTCTTGCTATAGCTTTTATCTGGCATGCATCTTGATTGTGAGGATATTGTGTGAGGAAAACCTTACTAAAGAGGACATAAGTGGGAGAGATCTAATAGTTCTTTATGAACTCTTTCAAAGAATGTGTCACCATTTGAAAGAACCAAA
>NW_010416828.1:0-206 GCF_000710305.1 Buceros rhinoceros silvestris | reverse complement strand
GTGTTGTGTCCCACACAGGCCAGAAGCATGTGGCACCTTCTGCCAAGGCTGGTAAGGCTGCTGCAGCATGGAGATGCGGAGGAGCTCGGGATGACCCTTGAGTTGCTCCTCAGGGTGCTCCAGGCCACACACAAACCAGTGGCCATCCCCACGGCTCTGCAGCTGGCTGAGAGGCTCCCGCCCCTCTTTGACCACCTAAGGCTTTG
>NW_010416827.1:0-5000 GCF_000710305.1 Buceros rhinoceros silvestris | reverse complement strand
TGGTCTATAGCAGACTCCCACTGTGGTGTCAACCCTGTTGGCCTTCCCCCTTTTTTGATCCACAAGCATTCTACCCTACCATCACTGTTGCTGATCTCCAGACAATCAAAACCCTCCCTAACATACAGTGCCACTCCCCCTCCTCTCCTGCCTGGCCTAGCTCCTACCTCCTGAAGAGCTGGTAGCCATCCAACACAGCACTCCAGTTGTGCGTATCACCCCACCATGTCTCCGTGATGGCAACTATATTGTAGTTTTCCTTTTGCACAACGGCTTCCAGCTCTTCCAGTTTGTTGCCCATGCTGCGTGCATTGGTGTAGAAGCACTTCAACTGGGATAGTGATCTCTTTGCTTTTTCCTTGAAGGGAGAAGGCCTGACTCCTACTTGACCTCTCCCTGTCACTGCCTCGACTCCTGGCAGGCCAGTGACCGTTGTGTCTGACCTATCTCTGAACGTAGTGCACTCAATCTCTACAGGTGCAGCATACCCATGTAACTCTCTGGGACATTGTCCGATTAACACTGATGTGCAGCTCTTAGGTTTAGTCCCAGCAAGCCAGACTCTATCCCCTTTCCCCCTCGAACCTGGTTTAAAGCCCTATCAATGAGCCCTGACAACTCCTGTGCAAGGATCCTTCTCCCCTTATGTGTCAGGTGTATCCCATCAGATGCCAGCAAACCTGGTGTGGTATAAAGCAACCCATGATCAGAGAACCCAAAGTCCTGCGCAAGACACCAGGCTTGGAGCCAGGTGTTGACCTGGCGGGTCTTTCTGTTTATTCCCTCCCCGTTCTCTGCCATTAAGGGGATTGAGGAGAACACCACTTGCTCCCCTGATCCCTTAAGCAGTCACCCAACCATCTGCGGAGAATCAAACAGCCTGCCGGTGACTCCAGGCTTGGAGCCAGGTATTGACCTGGCGGGTCTTTCTGTTTATTCCCTCCCCGTTCTCTGCCATTAAGGGGATTGAGGAGAACACCACTTGCTCCCCTGATCCCTTAAGCAGTCACCCAAGGGCCCTGAAATCTCTTTTGATTTTTCTCAGGCTTCTTTTTGGGGAATTCAGTGAGTGCGTAGTTGGAATTTTAGTAGTGGGTAATAATCTGTACGGTGCACAAGAGTTTGAAGCTTCCTCACCACATCTCTAACTCGGATCCCAGGCAGGCAACAGACCTCCCTGCACAGCGGGTCAGGTCTGCATATTGGGCCTTCAGTTCCCTTCAGAAGAGAGCCACCTATGACAATGACCCGACATTTATTCTTTGTTGGAGCAGTTTTCAAGTTGGGCTTGTTTTTATTGATCCTTATTGAAGTTTCCATTCTTAATGAGTCATCTTCCTTGTGATTAGTTGACTCAACCTGTATAGCCTCGTATCTATTACTTACAGGCACCTGGAAGGGTGGGGGACTTGCTGAGGCAACACGTCTGCTACATCGGGCATGAACTTGTTGCCATTGTTCCTCGTCATCCTGATTGTTATGTTCACCCTGGTGAAGATGTGACAGGGAGCCTTCAGTATCTTGTGTTTCTATAGTTAGCTGTGTCTGCCCCAGGGAAGGCAGGATTCTATCCCAGTAATCAATCTCCCTCTCACTCTCCCTGATGCTCCTCAGTCTGTCCACCTCCTCTGTCACTAGTCAGAGGAGTTCCTCTACTTGAGCACACCTCCCACAGGAATGCTCATCACTGTCGTCCTGTACCGGTGTCATATCAGGGCACACCCTGCAGCCTGATGCCTGGCTGGCTGCGTGATTCCTCTGCGGTTCTGTTTGCACAGTCGCAACGGTCATGGTTTTAAAAAGCTTTTTGACGTTCTTCACTGTGCTGTCCAGCTTCAAGACTAATTGATCTTTGGCTGCAAATTTTCTCCCTTCAGTGGTGAACAAGACCTCTGTAGTCCTCCCATGCTGCCTTACAATGTCCACAAACTTTCCTTTTTTGCCCAAGTTCTAGGAGAAATCCCTGCTCAGACAAGCTTGCCTTCAGTTCCACTTGCTTGACTTCTGACACTTTGAAATTGCCTGTGCCTGTGCTTTTAGGAGATGTCTTTTACAAAATGACCAGCATTCATGGACCCCAATACTTTCAAAGGCAGGTTGTCAGGATACTTTACTAACCAGCTCCTTCAGCAGCCCCAAGCTTGCTCCGCTCATATTCAGGGTTTTGCTGACAGTTTTTCTCCTATTGCCAACAATTTGAAACTCGACTACTTCAATGGTCACTGTGACAAAGACAGCCATCAGTCACCACTTTGCCCATGAATTCCTCTTTGTTTACAAAGAACAAGCCTTCAGCTCCATTAGCACACGCACCAAGAATGGTGCAAGTGTATGCAGATGTACTGACATATGCAACACAAACTGTTTAACTTACATTAAAGTTAGGGTTTCATAACTCTTGTTATGAAGTACAACTACTCTCAGAAGACATGTTTTGGTTTTTGTGGACAAAATGGGGAGGCTACTTTGACTGACTATATCCTGGGCTGCGTAAAAAGAAGCATGGCCAGCAAGTCAAGGGATTCTTCCCCACTACTCTGCTCTGGTAGACTTCACCTAGAGTACTGTGTCCAGCTCTGGAATCCTCACCACAAGAAAGACATGGGCCAGTTGGGCCACAAAAATCAAGAGGGCTGGAACACTTCTTATGAAGAAAGGCCAGGAGAGTTGCTGTTCAGCCTGAAGAAGAGAAGGCTCCAGGGTGACCTTATTAAATTACAAGCCAGCTGAAGGTTTTGTAATTATTGCATTGGGAATTAACAAATATGTTCAGACATCAGAGCATTCAGGTTTTTCTAAAGCAGTAACTTAGAATATTTGCTACTGGATATTCACATCCTTTTTGACATGGAAAAGCCAATTTTGTACATAGATAAATTGCAAAACCAAAACATAGCACAGTCAAATAATAATGAAAACTTGCAAAACTCAGTATATTTCTGTCGATTCAAATCTGAATTGAAAGTACAGGTTAGATAATTTCTCTTCATGCTAAACGTATATCTTCAATGTAGTACACCATTTTCCGTAAGAATGCTGTATAAAAGTTTGTGTATTGAAACTTGACCACTTCATTAATTGAAAACTACAAACCTTTGAAATCAGCCTATTGTAACTGTTGCTTTCAAAGGATTGAAAACTGATTTGTATATCAAAATAGTGTCACTTACCTATCATGGGCAGAGCTTAAACGTACGGGGCGATACTTTGATACTGAAAACTTATATGTAATTTTCTCTCCACTCTGAATACCAGTATTCTCTTACACCATACTCAGAGCAAGAAAGTTGAAATACCATGTTTAAACTGTATGGCAAATAGGTTACTTCCATTTTTCTGCCAGCAGATTGGCCATGACTCTGATCAAAGACACAAACTTGTTATGTGTTTATGATTGCAGAGAGCCATATTGTCAACACACAAATATCACAATTCCTGATTTTGAGGGAGGTAAACCATCAAGGTTCACTGTGCAAAACGTGAACAGAAAACCTGAGACTACCTTTTCTCAGTGGAACTTCTCATCTCATCATCCCTTTGTCAAAGGCTAAAAAGACAAGCATCCTGTACAAATCAACAAACATAATTTGCACCTGACAGAAGAGCAAAGCAAGCCAAAACAATGTATTTGCAGTTTGGTTGTGTATCAAGTGAGAAGACTCATTAAGGCTCTCCCACACTCAGAGAATATTGAGGTTTTGTATAGCAAAGATTACCATTGTAAATTTTATTAGGCATCCAGTGGAGCTCCAAACACTCTGATGTTTTGTTTGGAGACATCTTGCTTTGTAAATAAAGATCTGCCTTGTGCCATACCAAGGCCTGCTTAGCCTCTACCTCATACTGAGACGTAGCTAGAAGAGCTATATTCATTCAAAACTAGTAAGATTCCCTTAACAGTGTCCTGTTAGCAGACTTTTCATGATGCTGTGGTCCAGACTTAATCCAAGCACAGAGCAACTATAAAAACTGCAAGTTACTGTATCTAGCATCAGTCATCCAATGCAGGGAATTATTTCGAGGTTATTTCCTTCACAGAATCATAGAATCACAAAATGGTTTGAGTTGGCAGGGTCCTTTAAAAATCATCTAGTCCAAATTCCTTGTCATAGACAGGGACATCCTTCACTAGATCAGGTTGCTCAAAGCCCCATCCAACCTGACCTCGAACACTTCCAGGAACGGGGCATCCGCAGCTTCTTGGAGCAACCTGTTTCTGTGCTAATCATCCTCATTGTAAAAATTTTCTTCCTTATATCTTATCTAAATCTACTCTCTTTCAGTGTAAAACCATTGCTCCTTGACCTGTTACAGGTGTCACTCCTCTCCTTCCCAGCCTATCCCTTTTGAAGAGTTTATAGCTGTTTAACACAGCACTCCAGTTGTATGCGTTCATCCTGTCATGTCTCCATGATGGCAGCTATATCACACTTTTCCTGCTTCACAATGGCTTCTAGCTCCTCCTGTTTGCTGTGCATGCTGCAGGCATTAGTGCAGGTGCACTTTCACTGGGCTGTTGATCCCCTTGCCCTTTGGGGTAGACCTGACCATTCTCAGGAGCTGCCATGTTTCCTAGCACACCAGTAACTCTTGAGTCTATACTATCGTTCTGCATGTCGTCCACTATTTGTACTGGTGTGGCAGACCCATGGATCTTGCTAGCACACCTTCCCACAAACATTGATGTGTCACTCCCAGGCTTATCTCCAGCCAGCCTGATTTTATCCCCTTGTCCCTTCAAATCTAGTTTAAACCTCTTTCAGTGAGCCCTGACAACATGTGCAAGGATCCTCTTTCCCCTTTGAGACATCTCTTGCCAGTGACACCAGGCTCAGAGCCAGGTATTTACCTGGTGGGTTTCCCTGTATTGTCTTCATCATTCCCTGCAACTTGAGGGGTAGAGAAGAACACCACTTCTGCTCCTCATCCCTTAATCAGTTGTCCCAGGGCCCTGAAGTCTTTCCTGATTGGCCTCAGACTTCTTGTTGCCAGTTCTTCAC